>NC_092750.1:108304842-108605089 GCF_047496795.1 Chiloscyllium punctatum | reverse complement strand
GCAATGAAGGTGCGAGCTTATAACGAAAGGATGGTCAGGTTGACCCAGTAGCCATTGGAGTTTACATAAGTTAAAGAGTGTCCTATTTCAACAAAGATGACAGAAGGAATCAACAAGTGAAGCAAATTACACAGATAGTGGAGGAATCATTCCGTTCTCCAGCCTGTTACACAGGAACAACAGGAGGATATTCAGGTGTTCGAGCCTGTTTCGCCAAAACAGGATGAGGCTATTCAGCCCCTAGAGCCTGATATACATTTACAGGAGGCCAATCAGCCACTCAAGCCTATAACAGTAGGCCATGCTGCACCAGTATCCTGTTAAACAGCAACAGAATCAGTTCATTCAGCCATCTCAAGTCTGTAAAAACTGTAACAACTGGATGAGGTCACACAATGACTGGAGATTGTTACACTGGGATAACAGGAGGCCATTCAGACCAACCGAGCCTATTTCAACAAGTGAAGCAAATTACACAGATAGTGGAGGAATCCATTCTGGATAAGGATAAAAACTGTCTGACACTTCTTTCATGAGAAAGGAAAAGGTAATTTAGATGCATGTCTGTTGTATGGGAATAAGGGAAGATCAATCACTCCCTCGCTCCCATCTCCGGGATACATGCGGATACTGTTCAGCATTTCCACCTGTTATGGGGAAGTATGAAAAGACCCATCAGCCCCTCAAAATGTTACCCAGCAACAGGAGGATTCCATAATCCCCCAACCCCCTAACGCATCAAGGGGAGAAAGTCATTCTGGCCTTCGAGACATCAACATGGGAACACCAGAAAGACGCCAGCCCATCGAGGTTGTACACCAGCAGGATGATGAGTCCAGCCAGCCACACATGCCTCAAACTGCAATTGGAGTAGACCTCTTAAAACCTTTTGCCCATTAAACAGGAATTCAAAGAAAACGTAAAGGTTTTCGAAGGGAAGAAATTATAATAACTGTATACATTTGAGACTAAAACGTAATGATAAGCTATTGTAATTTAAGACAATTATTAGAATCCATTGTTGAGGATACTTTCAAAGTTAAACCACAATCCATCGGAGTCAACATGGTTGTATAAAGAATAAATCTAGTCTGAAGTGTTTGCTTGAGTTACTTAAAGATGTGACAAGCAAGGTGGATAGTAGGATTCCTGGAGATGGAATGTATCTGGTCTTCCTGAAGGCATCGGATATGTCGCTTCTCCACAGAGTAAGTGGTAAGATCAGACAACATGGGTTTAGGAGTAATTTATTAGCTTGGATGGAGGATTGGTTAACCAACAAAATGCAGTCAGATGGACTAAATGTGTCATTTATTTTGGGAAATGCAATTTGTGGTGTGCTATTGATTTCAGTTCTCATTTGCGATCATTAGTATTACTATACTTGGTTGACTGGATAGAAAATACGACATCACATTTTCAGATGACACTAACATTGGTGGGAAATTACGTCGGAATGATAATGCAAGAGATTTAAAAACTATATGAATAGGTTGGGTGAATGGGCAAACATTTGGCAAGGAAAATTAAAGTGAATAAATGTGGGGCTATTCAAATTGGCCAGCACAATAGAAAGACAAATTATTATCTAAATGGAGAGAAAGTTCAAAGTGCTTAAGTGCAGAGGGATCTGGGTGTCTGCTTGCATATCACAGAAAACCTGCCTGTGCGTACTGCAAGCAATGAGAAATGCAAGCATAATGTCAGTGTTTATTTATAAAATGATAGAGTAGAAAGGTAGGGAGTGTTGGTGTAGCTATGCAAGGCATTAGTGAGGCTGCAACTGGAGTACAGTTTGGGTGTCCTGCAGAATGAGATATTTCCATTAGAGGCAATTCAGAAGAGCTTCATTAGATTTATTCCATGTTTGAAGTGCTTGCCTTATGAAGAGAGATTGAGCAGTTTAGGCCTATAATCTCGAGTTTATAAGAATGAAAGGAGAGCTCATTGAGGTCTGTAAAATGCTAAAAGTAAATGAAAGTGTCGATGTGGAGTGGATTTTTTTAATGTGGCGCAATCTACAAAAGAGACTAGAGAGATGGAGAGATGGCAGGAAAGTGGTACAGAGGCCGTGTTGACATCAGCCTCATCGAGCGGTTGGATTCTTCACAGATGCTCCTTGTTCTTATCCAACTCTTCAACTGTGTTGCACAGGAATGGGGAAGGACTGGATATCATACAGGAAGCAGGCACTCAGTATAAACCAGTCTCAATCAGTTAGACAGAACGTAAACAGTAGGGTCACAGAGTAACCAGTACTTCGCTCTCAACTATTTACAGTCTAAATTAATGATCAGGAGGATGGAACAGATATACAGATGCTGAGTTTGGTGATGTCGCTGTGGTAAGCAAGAGAATAAATTATCAAGAGAGGGTGAAGAGTCTGCAGATAGATTCAGAGAGGTAAATGCAATAGATAATAGTTTCGCAAGTGGAATTTAACATGATATAACCTTTCGTTTCATTTACAGAATAATGGAAGGCAATAGGTTACTGAAATGGAGAGGGAATACAGGACTTAATGGTACTGTGTACTGGGGGGTTCACTCAGACCTGTTCAGACTTGGGAGATTTTGCTCCATCCCTGATCGTCAGCTCCCAAAACACTCCAGTGACCCCAATGCTCTCCGTACACATGGACTACTTTGATGTGGTTGATTGGTGGTGGGGATGGTGTTTTGAAACGTGCATCAAGGGGGGGGGTACCTTTATCCAAGATATATTCATTTCTTTCTTAGTGGAGACCCGATGACGATGGGAATGGCTTACTGCTTCTGAATGAAGAGGCCGTCACTGCTGCTAGGAGAGTGGGTATTCACCAACATGATATACTGTGATGGGCACACTGTAACATTAATAGAGACAGAGCTCCTTCAGTTCCTCTACCTCTCCCCATTGATATGGATACTCTGCAGATGCCATGTACACCATCGGGAATCCCACTGTACTGGATACACTCAGCAGCTCCCTGCTGAGGGAGAAGCAATCTATTTACCTCATCCACCATATATATCCTCCATCACCGAATGGTGACATTGATGTTGAGACACTGGGAGATGATGGATATGTCACCTAGTCCCGCCTGGAAAGTTCTGGATCATAGAAGCTGAATGAAACTGTGACCTGAACAGCCCCTGGCAGCACCATCCTCCCCCTGGGGTGAAGCTGTGGGTCGTGTTGAAGGAGGTGACATCGCTCTGTGACCAGCTCCTTGTTCAGTCAGTGTCCCCTCACACTCTGATCCTGGGTTAAGTGGAGCTTGGGAAGCTGTTCCTGGAAAACCCGGGGTGGATACAGCAGATCCCTTTCCTCACACACACTCACTCCGTGGTTTCAGAGCGTGCCCCTCTGCAGCCTCTGCTCCATTTGTTGTTCATGTTACAGACACTGATGCTGTAACCACAGTCCCCAGGCTCCATCCAAAGTTGGGTCACCAAATCCTCAGGTCTCCCTGAATGTCTGAGGCAGCCCACAGCACATCCTCCAGCAAACCATCACCAGCCCCTCCACTAACTTTTCAGTAACAGGAGACAGTCAGAAACCCCTCGGCTACAGATCCCCGCAAAATGATTTAAGAAGGCCGTTTAGACCCAAACCTTTCCTTATTTTAAACATAGATGGGAAGTGTGCGTTCCAGATATGTTGTGACTGGTCAAACCACTCGTCATTTAGCAAAATATAACTTATTCGAATGCTTTAGTTAAAATCCAATCAAAGAGAAGAACATTTTGGGATAGCTTATATGTTGGAACACTTACACAACAATAGATACCGTACCTTCTAGGTATACACTGCTTGGCACAAAGATATATTCAAATACAGATTTGTACAGCAATTTTCCGATCCAGGAGATATCAACATTAACAGAGATCTCAGAGAGAAAAGCATCTATTGAATCTCCTAACCCTTCTTCGGAATGCTGCAGCTAAAAACAAAACGAGACAACCTGGTCTGTGAGAGCAGGCCACCGCCCTTCGATTGTTATCACCATTTAATGAAACCTAAAGGCCTCCTCAGTTATTTACTTAAACTGTGTTCAGACAGCAGTTCTGCACCTCTGCCTTTAGAACCTCTCTTCAAAAACAACCTAAGTGAAAATAACCTTTTTACAGTGATAGTATACTCACAACTCCACCTTTAATAAATGATCCATCAATATACAAAGATGAATTAATTTTCGACCCCCTAATCGTCATCTGTTAGTACACTGAAATGCATATATAGGCAAAAACAATGACTGCAGATGCTGGAAACCAAAGTCTGCATAAGTGGTGCTGGAAGAGCAAAGCAGTTTAGGCAGCATCCGAGGAGCAGCAAAATCGACGATTTGGGCAAAAGCCCTTCATCAGGAATTCCGGCAGAGAGTCTGAAGGGTGGAAAGATAAATGAGAGGAGGGTGAGGGTGGGGAGAAAGTAGCATAGAGTACAATAGGTGAATGAGGAAGGGGATGAAGGTGATAGGTTGGGGGGGAAGGTGGATTGGATAGGTCGAAAAGAAGATAGGTAGGTGGGACAAGTCATGGGGACAGTGCTGAGCTGGAAGTTTTGAAGTGGAGTGAGGTGGGGGAAGGGGAAATGAGGAAACTGTTGAAATCCACATTGATGCCCTGGGGTTGAAGTGTCCCGAGGCAGAAGATGAGGCGTTCTTCCTCCAGGCGTCTGGTGGTGAGGGAGCGGCGGTGAAGGAGGCCCAGGACCTCCATGTCCTCGGCAGAGTGGGAAGGGGAGTTGAAATGTTGGGCCACAGGGCGGTGTGGTAGGTTGGTGCGGGTGTCCCGGAGATGTTCCCTAAAGTGCTCTGCTAGGAGACATCCAGACTCCGCAATGTAGAGGAGATCGCATCGGGAGCAATGGATACAATAAATGATATTAGTGGATGTGCAGGTAAAACTTTGATGGATGTGGAAGGCTCCTTTAGGGCCTTGGATGGAATGACGGAGGAGGTGTGGGCGCAGGTTTTGCAATTCCTGCAGTGGCAGGGCAAGGTGCCAGGATGGGAGGGTGGGTTGTAGGGAGGCGTGGACCTGACCAGGTAGTCATGGAGGGAACGGTCTTTGCGGAAGGTGGAGAGGAGTGGGGAGGGAAATATATCACTGGTGGTGGGGTCTGTTTGGAGGTGGCAGAAATGTCGGCGGATGATTTGGTTTATGCGAAGGTTGATAGGGTGGAAGGTGAGCACCAAGGGGCGTTCTGTCCTTGTTACGGTTGGAGAGTTGGGGTCTGAGGGCAGAGGTGCGGGATGTGGATGGTATACGTTGGATGGCATCTTTAACCACGTGGGAAGGAAAATTGCGGTCTCTAAAGAAGGAGGCTATCTGGTGTGTTGTGTGGTGGAACTAGTCCTCCCGGGAGCAGATACGGTGGAGGCAGAGTAATTGGGAATACGGTTTGGCATATTTGCATGCGTTAGGGTGGGAAGATGTTTAATTCAGGTAGCTTTGGGAGTCGATAGGTTTGTAAAAAATGTCGGTGTCAAGTTGGTCGTCATTAATGGAGATGGAGAGGTCCACGAAGGGGA
Organism: Chiloscyllium punctatum; assembly: GCF_047496795.1. Lineage (NCBI taxonomy): Eukaryota > Metazoa > Chordata > Chondrichthyes > Orectolobiformes > Hemiscylliidae > Chiloscyllium > Chiloscyllium punctatum. Next base: position 108,599,571 of record NC_092750.1, on the reverse strand, counting down.
GGGAGGCGTCAGAGATGGTCCAGGTAAAGTTAAGGTCAGGGTGGAATGTGTTGGTGAAGTTGATGAATTCCTCAACCTCCTCGCGGGAGCACAAGGTGGCGCCAATGCAGTCATCAATGTAGCGGAGGAAGAGGTGCATATATATATATATATATTACATTGACTCTGAGCATACAAATGTTCACAACTCGATTCGATTTCAGTATTTTGCTCCTGCCACAGAATGCCTTTGTCTTTCTTCATCAAAGTCTCCACAACGTATCAAAACTTAGATTTTCTCGCCCGGTCACCTGTATAATTTCAAATTTAATGGCAGTAGTAATAAGCTCAATCGAAACAGACTGATATTCTTCTCCCTAAACTTCTCCAAAAACTTTAAGGGGTCACAATCAGTGATAAAGATTTGTCTCATGTATGTTATTGGCAATGTAAATGCTGAAATGTTGTAACGCCAACGTCAAGCTCAAGACCTCCTTCCCCATTGGGGAATAAATCTGTTGATGTTTCCACTGGACACTCCAACCACACGTTACATCATGGAGCACTTCTCATCTCTCCAATAGTCTTTCTGAATGACATAGCTCCTCATGTCTCAGCATAAAAGAGTTACATCCTTCTGTACCTCTTAATGCTGTAACCTCTTTACCTTACTCTCACAGGGATATGTTTTAAGAAGATCTCACACATTCTTCTCACTCCCTCACAGAGCTATTTCAGCTATTTCAGCTTCTAACCTTGCCATTGTAACTCTCTGCTCTTCCACACCTGAGTCTCACGACTGCAGGAAGTGAATTGTTGAACTTCTCCAAAATAAGAATCTCTCTAAGAGTGCCATAGGTTTGCTCTGATTTAATACCCTTAACCGCCTTTCAAAATCATTTTTATTGATCCTTTCAAACTCAATGTGCGTTTACCCACGGACGCTATTTTAGATCCCTGAAACTCTGTCTGTCAGTTTCTGGCACAAGCTCATGTGCACTTCAGATGGTTTTCTTCACCTCCTCCGACTCCCCAGACACCGCCTCTGATAGGGATGCAAATATCTATCAGCTTTGTTTGTATCAACTAAATCCACATGGTCACTGGGCACTGCATTTGTTGACCCACTTTCTCAAATGAAATTAAGAAGGCTCCCCCATCATTCTCATCAAATTTAGATAATGTCTGGATGTATTTAAACAGATCTCCATCAAGCCTTTGGCCACTATAGGGTTGCTCATCCTCACTATCCTCCTCATGCAGCCTACCATCTACCTTCATCACCACCTTCTATGTCAACTTTCCTCTCTAATTACTAACTTTTGAAGTTAAATCCCTCTACTTTTCTTCTTTCTTTTTCTCTCCTCTTCTTCATTTTATTTCTACTTTTCATCATAATTCAAACTGTTTCAATTCCTTCTCATGTTCAAGACGCATCATTTGAAATTGAATTCTCGCCATTTCCAAAGACTCTGATGGCGTTTCCACCAAATGTAATTGCCGAACTATAGCTGTAATTATCTTTAATTTTCTCACAGACAAACACAACCCCAACTCCAGCTCGTCTGCCAATTCCTAAAGCTTTCACTTCATTACCTTTTGTAAAACCCCCAACTTCACTTCTTCCACACCCAGAGAACTCTCAGTGACTGAAAGAATCTTTATACACAAAACACTGTTTAAACCAACCGAATTCAACATCCGGAACGAAAGACACTAACAGCTACCATACGCGACCTTTGAACCCAATAGCCTCCTGGTGCATGCTCTCTTGTGTCTGCATGAGCTTATTCTGGATTCGCTGGTTTCCTCCCACAATCCAAAGGTGTGCATGTCATGTGAATTGGCCATGCTAAATTTCTTATAGTTTTCAGGGATGTGTGGGTTATGAGTCTTTGTCGGGGTAAATGTGTAATAACAGGGTCGAGGAATGGGTCTGGGTAGGTTACTCCTCGGAGGGTCGGTGTGGACTTGTTGGGTCGAATGGCCTGTTTGCACACTGTAGGGATTGTAATTCTAAACCCAATTTGGTGATACCAGACAAGAGTTCTCAGTTTGCTATAGATGAACCAGACTGCCTCAAACAATTTTAAGGAGGTAGCTTGGATGCAAACCTTTTCGTATTTTAAAGGTAGATGTGAAGTGGGTGTTTCAGATGTGATGCTACTCGTCAACCCACTCACCATTAATTAAAATACAATATATTTAAACACACTAATGAAAAGCCATACAAAATGAAGAGGAATTTAGAATAACTTAACTATTGGAAACCTTAACCGAATAATGGATAGTACGTTCTACAAATGAACTGTTCAATCTGTTAACATCACCTAAACACACCCCTTGGCAAAAAGGAACATTCAGACATGCATTCTTGCATACAGTTCTCCAATCCAGGAGGAAACACCATCAAGTGAGGCTTTAGAGAGAGTAGCAGCTAGGGATAATTTTCGAAAACTTCCAACCCCTTTGGGACCCCAAGCACCCGATGATTGTTACAGCTACAAGAAAAACCAATCTAGAAAGCCTGGTCTGTGTGAGCTGGCCATTGTTGCTACTATTTATTAAAAACCCTAAAAGTCTTGGAAGTTATTTATTTGAGCCATTTTCAGTCAGCAGTTTGGCCTTTATGACCTCTTGTTAAAAAAAAGAGAAAATAGCCTTTTTTAAAAAAACAGTGACAGCATTGTCACACAATTTAGATGCCTGGCCCTTTACTCAATGGGCTTCTTCGTGTTACTGATCGCAAGGTCACCTGAGTGGGGCAAACACAGGCACAGTCCAAGTTACAAAGATGTGTCTCATAACTTCTGAAACATGCCTGTCCATGGCCATCACATGGGTATTACCGGGAAGTGAAAAACAGCCTGACACACACCATTTCAGTATTCTTGAGCTACACAATGCCAGCATTCGATACACTAGGGAGACAAAACCCAAGGCCAGGGAACGATACAGAGAGACTGAGAGATTCACATTAAAGACAAAAACAGGCAGTTAATTAACTGGGAGGAGGTTGTGGAAATATGGGGGAAAAGACAGAGCAGTGGGACTGACTGGACAAGTGAGATCTTCGAGAGTAAAATTACAAGAATGAGAACATTGAATAAAGGCATTGTCAGATCAGCTAAAATGGTTTGTTATAGCAAATTCTGAATCTGCTTCACCGACCACTACAAACAACATAAACTGGGACAAGATGACAGCCCAGCATGGAGAGCTGTGCAGACCATGCTAGTGTGTTGCTCAGTAAACTGCACTATCTGCCCAGCATGGAGAGCATTGCAAACTTTACGATCATGTGCTAACTATACTCGCATCAGATTACTATCTCCAATTGCAAGGTTTGCTCTCTCTGCGTGTGTGTATGTATGTGTTCATCAGAGACTGAGAGAGTGCGTGTGCGTGCGCGATTGGCATGGTTGAATGCGAAACTCATTGTTTGAGAAGGAACACATGTGAAGGAAACAATATTAAATATGAACAACTGGCAGGCTTTTGGATAATTGACAGAGAGAGAACGAGGGAAGTTTCATGGACAGATGAGGTAAGGTGTTTGAGAATGTCAAAATAAAGATATTGCCATACACAACAGCAATATACTCGGCGTGGACATGAATGACAGATGGATGGGAGTTTGGTGTGAATTCGAATCAGATTTGCTTTGGCAGGTTTGAAGCCGGGAGCGTCAGCAGCAGATTATGAACTTCATTAAGACTGTATTTCATAACTCAAGGTTCAAACAGCAGATGGATTAAGCCAGTGAGATACATTGTGGAGTGGTGAGTATTTCAAGTTAGAAATGGTCAAGACCAGGTGTCAGGAATCAGCTCATGGTCAAAGGGATCAACCACAGTTATGACTCGTCTGCTTCAGCCGCAGATATTGGCCAGGGATGGGATGAAAACACTGGGAAAAGGTGGAGTTTGTAACTAGAACAGTAAACAATGACCTGCATGCTCTTAATATTTAAATAACAAAGGCAAAGATGCAATACATCGTGGTTCTCCGCTGAAACTGAGTAGGCCAACCCATGAGTAACACTGTCAGAGCAGAGGGAGACAGTAATTGAACACCTTCATTGATGCAGTTAGTAGTGGTCTGTAGAGTAAATATCTGGATTCAGAGTTTCAACAGGAACAATAATAGTGGCCAGAAGTGTAGACAATATGAAAGAACAGTATTATACAGTCATAACTGGTTTATAGAAACAAAAACTGGACAGTGACACTCACCAGGAACACCAACAATAGCCAGAAAGGGATAATAAAAATATTGAATAATGCGAAGAGCATAATAGATCTGCAATGATAAGGACAACTAATAAAATGCAAGAATATACCAAATATAATCGGATAAACTCCTGTCTATTGTTGGAATATTCCAGTCGACTGTTCTGAGATTCTGATCCATTGTTGGAATATTCCAGTCGACTGTTCTGAGATTCTGATCCATTGTTGGAATATTCCAGTCTAATGTTCTCAAATTCTGATCCATTGTTGGAACATTCCAGTCTAATGTTCTCAGATTCTGATCTCTCCTCCCCCTCTCTCTGGATCTGCTGATCCCTGTCAGTGCTGTTGGTGATGCTCCCGCTCATGTTATGGGATAACACATTGAACGGAGTCCATTTATCATTAAAAGATGGAAACCCTCCACTGGGATAATTAGAATCCATGGAGATTGGCATTAATCACAATTACTGAATAAATAGGCTCAGTTAACCAGTTCCGTACTCAGTTAACCAGTTCCGTACATCACTTTTCATATCAGAACATAAGAGAAGACTTACTGGTTTTGGATGGAATGGATAAGGGTGACTGAGGGATGGACAATAAATCTTTCAATGTTTTAATCATTTTTTTCCTTGCATACGAGAGTATTAACAGGACACTGAAGGGCTCTATATATGTTCCACTCTGTTTATGAAAGGAAGCAGTTATAAAATAACAGATTGGATACATAAACAAAAGTCAGGTGGGCATGTTTCTAGATACCTTAACACAAAGTATGATACGTATTAGCTGGTGTGAGGCTACTCCTGGTTTTAATACCCTGTTTTCAAATCCTTTCATAACCATGAGACAGAGCACTGAGACTGCTGCTCGGGAAGAGGCCAAAGCAATTCTGTCCCTATGGGCCTCTTACTGAAGGAAAGGAGAAGGCCATTTAGTCCATATTAGCCTGTTGCTACTTGAAAAGGTGGAACGCTGGAACATTATCACATTTTGCAAACAAAATCAATAAAAATATAAAGGATTTGTCGCTGCAGCTGTATGAGGTGTCACTGAGAGGACACCTGGAGTACATTGTGTTATTTGTGTTTCGGTAACTGAGAAGGAATAGACCTCCATCAGATACAGTTTAATGGCTGCTCATAATCCAGGGGTTGCTGTCTCATTTAATGTCTCGTGGCTGTTATACAGGGACAGGAGGAGCCTATTCAGCCTCTCGAGCCTGTTACAGAGGGGCAGGAAATGTTTATTTAACATTCAAGTCTGTTACACATAAATATTAGTTTTAAATTAGTTGTGGAATAGGAAAGACCTGATGTAAACATTAAAGTTCTAACTTCGAACAAGGCCAATTTTGAAAGTGTTAGGCTGAAAGGCTGATTGGAATACCCTATTCACATGTAAAGGGATGGTCAGAAAATGCAAGGCCATCAAACTTGGATCCAGAGAGTCCAGAGCCAACTTGTTCCTATGAGTGAGATGGGCAAGGCTGGTGAGTGCAGGGAGTGCTGGATGGCTAGATATATTGATGCTTTGGTCAAGGTAATGAAGGAGGCATATGTCAGGTAAACAGAGCTGAAATCAAGTGAATCCCGAGAGGTATATAAGGGCAATAAGTGTATAGTCAATAGTGAAATCGGGCCGAAAAAATGTGAACGCGGGTTGGCTTTAGAAATAGGCATTTCTTTAATGAGGTATTGACGAAATTCTACAAATCTTTTAGTGGCAAAAGATTAACGAGGGAGAAAATAGGGCACCTTTAAGATCAGTAAGGCTACCTATGGGTGGAACCACAAGAGATGGGAAAGATATAAAACAAGTATTTCTCCTCAGTATTTAATGTGGAGGAAGTTACAAGAGTGAGAAAGTGAAGAAATGCAAAGTGAGATCTTGAAAAGTATCTATATTTCAAGCAGGTGTTGGACATTGTAAAACACATAAAGGTGAACAAATCCCTGGGACCTGATCAGTTGTATCCCAGAATATTGTGGGAAGCTAGGAAAGGGATTGCTCAGCCTTTTGCTGATATATCTGTATCATTGATTTCCACAGGTGAGGTGCCAATAGACTGGAGGGCTGCTGACATAGTGTCATTATTTAAGAAAGGAACGAAAAAACAGGTAACTATAGACTGGTGAGCCTGACGTCAATGATTACTAAATTGTTGGAGGGGACTTTGAGGGAAAGGATGTATATGCATTTGGAATGACAAGGACTGATGAGGGCTTTATACATTGGAGATCACGTCTCACTGACTCGGTGGAATTTTTTGATGAAGTGATGAAGATGATTGATGAAGGCAGGAGAGTGGATGTTGTCTTTATGGAATTCAGTAAGAAAACCTAAATGTTCTACATGATAGACTGGTTAGCAAGTTTAGACTGCCTGGGATCCAGGGAGAGCTCACATGTTAGATCCAAACTTTTCTTGAATATTGGAGACAGGGCGCGACAGTGGACATTTGTTCATTGAACTTGGAGATCTGTGACCAATGGTGTGCCACAAAAGTCAATAATGACTCCACTGCCTCTTGTCACTTATACAAATTATTTGCATTTGAGTATATGAAGTATGATCAGTAAGGTTGTAGATAATTCCAAATCTGGTGGTGTAGTCGACAGTGAAAAATGATATCTCAGAACAAAGTGGAAACTTGATTAGATGAGCTGAGGAGTGGCAGATGGAGTTAAATTTAGATAAATGTGAGGTGTTGCATTTTGTCAAGACAAATCAGGGCAAGACAGGTAGGTAGGGTCCTGTCGAAAGTTTCCAATCAAAGAGAATGCCGTTGAAATTATAGAATCCCTACAGTGAGGAAACAGGATTTTCGGCCCATCGAGGCCACACCAACCCTCTAAACAGTATCCCACTGGACAAACTCCTACCCTATCCCTCTGAGCCTCCATTTCACATGGCTAATCCACCTCGCCTACACATCCCAGGGTACTTGGAGTAATTTAGCATGGCCAATCTACACTTGCCTGTCTATCTTTGTACCGTGGGAGGAAAATGTATCACACAGAAGAAACTCAGGCACGGGGAGAATTTGCAAACTCCACACAGGCAGTCATTCAAGGATAGAATTAAACCCAGATCGTTGTGCTCTGAGGTAGCAAAGCTAGTCACTGAGCTACTGTGTCACCTGGTGGTGCAGGTTCTCCATTCCTTGAAAGTGCCATCACAGGTAGACAGCCCAGTGAAGAAGACACTTCGTGACCTTCCCTTTATTGGTGCGTGCTTTGAGTCTATGCGTTTGCATGACATGTTGCATCTGTACAGGACATTGGTTTGGCCACTTTTGTAATACTGCCTTTAATTCTGGTCACCCTGCTGTCAGAAAGATGTTGTCAAACTTGAAAGGATGCAGAAGAGATTTAAAAGAATGTTGCAGGTGTTGGAGGGTTTGAGCTACAGGGAGAGTTTGAATTGGCTGGGAGTATTTTCAAGTCTTGAAGCTGAGGGGTGATCTGAAAGAAGTTTATAAAATCATGAGGGGCATAGATAAGGTAAACAGTCAACGTCTTTTCCCCAGCATAGGCAAGTCAAAAATTACAGGACAAAGGTTTAAGGTGAGAGGAGAAAGATTTATAAAGGGAAATGAGATACAACACTTTCAAAGAGAGACTGCTGTGTGTATGGATTGAGCACCCAAAAGAGGTGGTGGAGGCAGACACAGTTACACCATTTAAAAGGCATTTGAATAGGTACATGCATGGGAAGGGTTTAGAGGGATATGGGTTAAGTGCTGGCAAGGGGGACGAGATAAATTTAGAATATTTAGTCAGAATGGACAACTGGATCGAAGGGTCTTTAACCGAGCTGTACATCATTGAGATTCTGTTGACTCTTGAGTGTATAAAACAGGAACAGGAAGAGGATATTCAGGTTCTGAATTCTGTCAGTCGGCTTGTTTGGTCAATTACTGAGAGTCAAATACAAAAATACATCATTCAGATTTTGGTGGTGATTTACAGAAACAGGAGAAAGGCTTTTAGTCAAGAGAAGCTGTAAGGAATGTGAAGAGGCCATTCAGTCCCTCAACTTCATTCCACAGGAGCAGCAGGTGAGCACAGAACCTTTGGAGCCTGTTACTCAGTAGCAAGAGGAGGACATCTACTTTCACAAACTTGGGATCAGGAGGCATCACTCAGTTTCTCAAGACTGAGACGCAGGAACAGGAGGCAGTCACTCAACTGCTCGAGACTGGGACAAAGGAACAGAAGGGAGTCATTCAACTGCTTGAGACTGGGACACAGGAACAGGAGGGAGTCATTCAACTGCTCGAGACTGGGACACAGGAACAGGAGGGAGTCATTCAGCTGCTCTAGACTGGGACACAGGAACAGGAGGGAGTCACTCAACTGATCAAAACTAGGGCACAGGGATATCTGGAGGCTAGTGAGGTCCTAGGATCCTGTTACGCAGGAACAGGAGGAGGTGACAAACTCCCCACCAGTAGGGGACACTCGGAGAGAAGTGGAGTTTGCCTGTTACAAACAGAAATAGGTGAATAAATTGCTTTCGTGGTCCACACAATCCTGCCCCAACCATTCACTAAGACCACGGCTGATCTGATGGTGATTCCCTCATTCCATTTTACGGAGACTGTCCTCTCTGCAGCCTCTGCTCCATTTGTTGGTCATGTTGCCGACTCAGATTCTGCAACAACAGTCACCATGACTCATCCAGAGGGTCGGATCTAATCGGATAAGTCAGGATTTGAAGGGTCCAATCACAAGAATGAAAACACAAAATAAAGGCATTGCCAGATGTTTTGTTCTCTCACATTCGCAATCCAACTCACCTAACCAGCCAATCCATTGTACGTTCAGGATGGAGCACTGTGTAGATCCGGCTAACGTACTGCTGAATACAACCCAGCAATGTACAGAGTGGAACTCTGTGCAGCCCACACCAATACTTGATCTATAATCCTGGGCTAAATGTCCAGCGTGAGGAACTGTGCAGACCGCACTGGTTCATTCATATATAAACCCAGGGTTTTGCATTGTTCGGTAACACTGTGTTAGATCACAGCTCACTGTGGGGAAACTGGCAGCCGATGCTGGCAGTGACAGGATGTGCAGCTCCCATCCATTTACAGCTCTATATCTCCACTGTGCCTTAACAAAGGGCGCTGTGGGTGTCAAAATCATTGCAAAGGAGAGATGTAAATGGAAACAGTTTAAAGACCAATAGTTCTGATTCAGGTGCATACCACTCCAGTATTTAAAGATAAAATAACTGAGATAATGTCCAGTGAGGTTTTGTGGATGGTGCAAAGAAGATAGAGGTGGATGGTGATGTTACAGTTGTTGCACTATAAGCCTCTAAATAATCAATGCGAATTGGAGGAGCATATATGCAGGTGGACTGGGGAGACTTGCAGGAACAATAGGATTGTCAGAATAGGTGATTTTAATTATGCTAACGTAGACTGGGACATCCAGATTGTTAAGAACTTCGCTGGAACGTAATATCTTAAGTGTGTTCAGGAAAGTTTCCATAAGCAGCATATAGAGGGTCTTACTCGGAAAGCGACAAACTCACCTACTGTTGGGGCATAGCGCAGGATAGGTGACGGAGGTAAAGTGGGGGAGCATTTTGAGACCGGTGACTAGAATTATATGAATTTTAAAATAGTTATGGGAGGGACAGAATTGGTCCACAAATTCAAGTTCTCAATTGGGGCGAGGCATATTTTGTTGGAATTAGACAGGGACTTGCAAAGGTGGATTGGAGTAGCTTGTTTCCAGGCAAAAGGATCTCTGGTAAGTGGGAGGCCTTTAAAAGTCAAGGTCTATATGTTCCTATGAGGGTGAAGGGAAAGTGAGGCAGGAAGAGAGAACCCTGGATGACAAGAGATAATCAGGCTCTGACCAGCAAAAAAGGAGGCGTGGCTCAGGTTCAGGCAGCTGGAATCAATGGAATCTCTGGAGAGACGCAAGGGATACAGGAGTTTACTGAAGAAGGAAATCAGGAGGGCGAAAAGGGGGTATGAGATAGCCTTGGCTGAGAAAATGAGGGTGGATCCAAAGATGTGTTTTCAGTACAGTAAAGAAAAAGAAGGACTTGTTTACCATGAAGAAAGACATGAAGATCTGTGAGCTTTTGGTGGGGGGGGGGGGGGGGGGGGTGCGGGTTAGTTGTCATATCTTGGTACCGTTCATATCACAGTGGAGGTGCTGTTGGACATAGTTGAATGCATAAAGCCAAATAAATACAAATAAATGTCTTGGTCCTGACCAGATATATCCAAGAGCACTGCAAGAGGCTAGAGAAGACAGGTCAGGGGTGAAAGTCCCGGAAGACTGGGCAGTAGCAAATGTTATGCCCTTATTCAAGAAGGGCTGCAAAGAAAAACCTGGGAAATATAGACCAGTAAGCTTCACTTCTGTTTTCAGTAAACCACTTGAGAAGGTTCTGAGAGATAAGATATGCATGCATTTGGAAAGACAGAGTTTGACTTGAACAGTCAGCATAGCTATGTGCATGACAGATCATGCCTTACAAATTTTGTTGGAGTTTTTTGAGGAAGTGACCAGGAAGGTTGACGAGGGCAGTGTGGTGGACATACTCTATATGGATTTCAGTAAAGCCTTTCATAAGGTTCCACATGATCGGCTGCTCGGGCAGGTTAGATCTCATGGACTCCAAGATAATCTGGCAAATTGGCGACACAATTGGCTTGGCGTTAGGAAGCAAATGGCTATGGTGGAGGTATGCTTGTCGGACTGGAGGCCTGTGACTAGTGGAGTGCCTCAGGGGTCGGTATTGGGCCCATTGCTGCTCGTTATCTATATAAATGATTTGGACCAGAGTGCACAATGCAAGGTTAGTAAGTTTGCAGATGACACTAAAATAGGAGACATCATTTACAGTGAGGAACATTAAAAGAAATTGCAACAGTACCTTGATCAGCTGGGCAAGTGGGCTGAGAAATAGCATGTGAAGTTTAATATAGTTTAAGTGTGACGTCTAGCATTTTGGAAAGTCAAATTCAGGTAGGAGTTTAATGATGAATGAGAGGGCCTTAAGGAGTGTAGTGGAACAAAAGGACATTAGAGATCAGGTGCACGGTTGTCTGAAATTTGAGTCACAGATACACAGGACAGTGAAGAACGTTGTTGGCACGCTGGCCTTCATCAGCGCATTGAGTATAGAGGTTGGGACATTATATTGGAATTGTACAGGATTTTGGTAAGGCTGCAGTTGGAGTATTGGGTTCAGTTTTGTTCTCCTTGCTGGAGAAAGGATATTATTGAATTAGAAAGAGTGTAGTAGAAATTTCAGAGATGTTTCCTGGGCTAAAGGGTTTAAGTTATAGGGAGATTATGGACAGGTCAGAACTTATTTCTTTACAGCCTAGGAAACCGAAGGGGTTCTTATAGAAGTGTAGATCTTATCAAATTATGAGAGACGTGCATAGGGGTGAATACTTCAAGTTTTTTTTTGCAAAGTTGGGGAATCGAGGACTAGAGGACATCCGTTCATGCTTCGAGAGGAATAAAATAACAATTAACCCGTAGGGGCAGCTCTTTTACACAGATAATGATACACATTTGGACTGAGTTGTCAGTGGAAGTGGTTGAGGTTGGTATAATAACAACATTGAAAAGGCACTTGGACAAATACAGATAGGAAAGGATTAGAGGATACAGAGCAAAGGCAGAGAAATTGGATGAGTGTGGATGGACATTTTGTTCGGCATGCAACATCTGGACCGAAGGGGCCTGTTTCCGTCTGTAGAACCGTATGACTGTAAATATGTGTGTTTTGGGAAAGACACAGGGAGGGGGAGACTGAGAAAAAATGTCATGGAACGATATGTTCACTAGTTTCAGAATGCTGAAATGAAGACATTTCGACAGTATCATGCAACACGGGTCAGTATTATGAAGAATTATGAGTGAATGGTATATTAGTGTGAGTTCAGGCGATGGAGAGTTTTGAATGAGCATTTGTCCTGTAGCTTTGCAACTGGGAGAGAGAACTGCAGAGTCTTCGACACATTGAGCTGTATAAAACAGTAATTTGTCTCAATCTCATTTTCATTGAGTGTGGCAAAAGGATTGTCTGTACAAAGCTGAGCTGGTTTCCTGGTGCTATCTTATCGAACTCACCTCATGAGCTACCTACCCCACCCCATGGTGTCTCTCTCATTCAATACCAGCCCGAATCCCCCACCCATCATGACTGCAGGTACACACAGTCGCCTGGGTGCCCCTGGATATTCCGTGATCCCTGGCACTGGTGCTATCTTTAAAAGGCCAAGGGGCACACGGTTGAGCTTTCTCAGGTTGGTGCTGTATTGCACAGATTACCCCGAGCATGGCATATAAGGGGAATTTACACCACGGTTTGTTGACAGAGCATGGCGGGCTTGGTGGATGGGCTAGTACAGAGGGGGACCATTCCCTTTCCAGAGGGGGCCATACCACCAGACCCACCGAGCATTGTCTGTACTCACCACCCAGCTCAGTGCAGTATCTGCGGTCTGAAGAAATACCCAGCAATACAGGACACACATCAATAACCTTCCCTATTCTGTCAGGGTAAGGGTCACCGTATTCTCTCTGTTCCCTCACAGTCACTGTATATCTGTTACAGCACCGACCCCCAAACAAGGCTCATGCTCCAAAACGCTCACTGCAGCGCCTTCTCTCTTTCTCTCTCTCGTTTGCAATACCCAACATCCCCACCCCGCCCCCCCCCCCCCCCGCCCCCTGACTACAGTTATAGAATATTCTGGAGATAGCCGATTATGGAAAATTCCAGATAATGTTCCAAATAATTCCCAGTTTCAAGAAAATGGCAGTGCCCCATTGTATAATACATAAGAGGAAGGAGTAGTGATGTAAGTTTTTCAAATCACACACAATTCAAATCACGCTGAGGTGATTCAGCCCTTCAAACTTGCTCTGGCATTTAATACGGTCCGGCTGATCTGATGGTTTTCTCAGCTCCATGCTAAAGGAATTTTCAGTCATTCAACCCCCCTGGGTTCCTGTCACTGACCAGACGGCACTGAGGCACTTTTACCCCAGTTTTCTTCAACCGCCTGTTCGAGGGCATTTCCCATGGAATGCACTCTCCTAACAATATATTCCATCAGCTATATACTTTCATGTAACGGTCAACATGCTTTACACAGACCAAACAAAAATCGACACTTTTTTTTGTTATAGATGTCCAATCACACTTAATAATTCTGGTTATTTCACTTCACACATCTTAATAATATTAAATCAAAGTCAGCTTCTAAGCATGTCTGGTTATAAAATACAATTTCGAGCAGAGAACGTTTTTACCCTCAGCCATTATCTTGACCGTTATCTGAACTGTACCCTTTTCATTGTTATGAAAGTTTCTCTTGCCCTTTGTCTGTGACTACTTCTGAGTGTAACAGTTGCTCTGTCGCCCCTCAGTTGGCTGGACGGCAGATTTGTTATGTAGAGGGAAGCCAACTACGCAGGTTCAGTTCCTCACACTGACTGAGGTTACCATGAAGGAGATGCTCTCTCAACGTCACCCCATCACCCGAAATGTGGTGACCCTCACGGTAAACCAGCATGAGTGGTCTCTCTAAGGAAAGTTCTTTGGCACTCTATTCTATCAATGTTAGCATTTTAATTTTAAAAAATAGTAATTTTATTGAAAAAGAGATTTTTAATATTGTAATAACCCAATAACAACACAACTCAAATAACTGATCAAAATTACACTCATGTGCATGTACATACAAAACAAGTTAAAACACTAAATAGACAGAGAAAAAAAACAAAACTAAACAATAAATAATGAATACATACTACAGGTCAGCATAACAAAACAATAGCTCTCGTTTTTCAAGAGCATTAACTGATACAAATTTTTATGTTCATAATTCTTCCTCGCTGGATATTAGATTCATTTGACCATATCGTCATGGCTATATACAAGCCCTTATTAATGTGACAGATAAACCTGTATCGTGGTTATCCAAAAAGCCTGCCATGTCTTATATAAATCTCTGCTTTTTTGATGCACCACACTGGTGAGAATGTCCAAAGGGATATTCTCCATGAAGAAACTACGACGACCCAACAGACCCGGGGTTTTCAGACATCCAACACAACAGAACATTTTTCCTAGCACAGAAAGTAAGGATATAGTTTTGCCTCATGTGCATCTCTGTAAAGTACCCTGGGCAGGCCCAGGAAAAGAAAAACCGGGTCCATCTCCAATTCAGTCGCCTCGACCCACTCTATCACACCTTTGCTCCAATATAGATGAAGCCTGAAGCAGGACAAGAAGCAATGAGTAAGAGTGCCTGTAGTCATTCTGCATTTAGGACATGCTGAAGATAATCCCACTTTGCATTTTGTGAGACCATCTGGGGTCAGATAGACCCTAAGAAGAATTTTCAACTGCATAGAATGGGTCCTATTACAGATCAAAATCCTTTGAACATTTTCACAAATATCCTCCCATGTCTCCGAGGTGTTCTGAACCCCAACTCTCTTTCGCAGACATCACAAAGCTGCACAGTCTCGTCTGAGGGCACACTCTCCAACTAATGACAAAGGGAACTGACTGAGAGTGCATTCGGAGCACTAAGCACCCGTTTATCTCTATCGGATCTGTAAGAGTCTGTTAAAAGTGTGCTTTTTAAAAAAATCAAATCTCTGATCTGAAAACAAAAACAAACAGAAGAGGTCTCTACTAGGTAGTCCACACTTACGAGTTATTTGATCAAATTATGACATTCTTTCTCCCTGAAATAAAATGTCGTGGCTCAGTAGATAGCACTGCAAACTCACAGCACCAGTATCCAAAGATGTGCAGGTTAGATGAATTGGCTATTGATAAATTACCCATGGTCTTCAGGGATACGTAGGTTGGGGCATTAGTCAGGGTAAATTTAGGATGTTAGAGGAATGGGTCTGGGTGTGTCGAAGTCGACTTGTTGGGCCCAAGGACCTGTTTCCACACTAGGGATTCTATTAATTATAAATCACTGAAGGAAGGTACACCCTTAGCTTCCCACAGTTTAAACATGGAATCCATTATCCCCGGTTGACAACTTGGTATACCAATTATAGGGGTAAGAAACAAGGTTTTGGCTGCATTGCCCTCGATCTGACTCATTGTCATTCATGCTTTAACTTTATTGATAATTATTGGGTTATGACAATACTCCATAAATGTTGTCATTTTGTCTAAGAACAACAGACTAATAAGGGTTCACATTGTCTGAGAGAGTTCAATATCTAACTGTATTGACACCGAGTCCCCAGTGGCCCAGACACTAACATAGGATAATAAAGAGCTTAATTGATAGCATTTAATATGGTAGATCCCCACAATCTGCAGGGTAGTTGCAATTTGCTTAGCTTGATAAAGAGTCGCTTATGGTGCTAACAAAAGAGCTAAACCAGCCATAAAGTCTCCTAAATATCTGTCTGGGAAACATCAAAGAAAGCATTCACACGGGGTATAGTAAATGAGGAAGGACATTCATTTTAAGAACAGCTATCCGACCTAGCCAGAATATTGGAAGTGCCTCCCTTCTTTGAAGGTCTTGATTAATTTTGTCAAACACATGAACATAGTTCACGTTAAATAAATGATCAAAGACAGATGCAATGAATATACTGAAATAGGGAAATCACGCCAGTGACTATTTAAAAGGAAACCAGGATTTACTTTCAATATGAGGTATTTCCCTGAGACCTCCCATAGGCATGGCCACAAACTTTGTAAAATTAATCTTATAGCCCGAAAAGGTGATAAGCGAATTAATGCATTGTATCACGTGAGCTGCCGAAACTGTGGGATTTGACAAACACATGATCCCTCATCTGCATACAACATAATCTTATGTGACTTCTATCTTAATTCTGGGGCAGGTATGTTGGGGTAATATTCCCAATTGTGCAGGATGTCACCGTGTCTAAGATTGTTGCAGGGATTGGGAAGAGATCAACCCTCGTTTGGCATTTGTGTGGATTAAAGAAGAAAATAAAATCCCTACTTGTGAGGTAGATCTGCCTCCAGGTATCCACCAGCTCTAACCCACTAATTGCTTACTTTATAACGAGGGTAATTGGGGACCTTTGGACATTCTGTCCACCGTGGGGCCATAAGACAGTCGAAATCTCCTTCTACAATAATGTGCCATGATGCAAGATAACTTACTTTGGATAATGCATCTTTCAGGATTTTAAGACAGTGCGCCAGAGGGCAATAAACATTCAAAATATTGTATTATTTCCCAAAGTTCAAGACTTTGGGAATGATGATCCTTCCGTGAGTGTCTAATACAATCTAGTAATTTAAATGGAAGATTCTTCTTCACTAGTATGGTTTCTCCCCTACTCCTAGTATTAAAAGACGTGAAATGAACTCGATCAAACCCACCCTGCTATAACGTCAAATGTTCCTTGTCATCAAGGTGCATCTCCTGCAATAGGACAACCTCCATCCTCTCTGTTTTAAGATGAGAAAGTACATTTTTCCTCTTGACTGGCATCTGGCTCCCCTTAATGTTCCAGGTACAACATTTAAGCACATCATTATCCAGAACACACTGTAGCAACATTTCAACTCTTGAGTTTCACATCGAATTATACAACCCTGATCATTAATGAAAAAAAGACTCATTGGGCCTAAAAAACTGTACAAACTAAAACTACTACAACTAACAAGCTCTCAAATCTTTCCAAAGCTAAACACATAAAATCCAAAGAACGAAACAAAATCCAAAATGCCAATGACACTCGATTGGGGAATTTACACCCGACCGCCCACTGGGGATGCTTACATATCTCCAAACTTTATCTTCTGCCCGCTACCAACTTGGAATCCAGGGCAATTAAAAACAAAAATCGGGCATGAACTGCCCTTCGGTCGGCACTTCGTCATCACAACTACATTTGTAACTCCATCCAGCTTGGGCTGCACACCAGACACAAGCAAAGAAAGAAAAACAATGTCGTAATACTAATGAAGAAGTTAAAAATGAGTACTCTAACCATTCCCGGCTATAATTTAACACTGGTTAATAGCAGAAAAATCCAACAAAATTTCTCGAAGAGAGAAACATGATAACCTAAATATCCAGCTTACTTTAAAATGTCCACAAAGTTTTCGCTTTCTCTGGAGAGTCAGACGAGTTCGTGGATCCATTGAAAGTAATACGGAGCACCACTGAGTACCGTAACGAATATTGAATCCAGAATTCCCTTACTCTTCTCTTGATATTATCAAAAGATTTTTTTTTTCCTGAATCACCGCCGTTGAAAAGTCCTAAAAGAACATTTTACTGGAGCCCTTATGAATTAAAGCCATCACATCTTTCCCCTGGGTTCTGGAAAAGTCCATTAGTCTTTGTTTGTCCCCACAACGGTGTAATCGAACAAGGACAGGATGAAGGCGTTGGTCTGAGTCTGACTTCCACGCCGTAACCCGATGAACTTTCTCACTTTTCACCCGTCTCTCCTCAGTTTTGAAGTGAAGGAATCGCTGCAGCCAGTTCTTGAATAAACTCAGCGGCTGACCACGTTCTGTCCACTCCAGCAAACCGACGATGTGAATATCCTTCATCCTACCCCTGTTCTAGAGGTCGTCATCTTGTTCAGTTAAGGTGCAGACCTGGTTTTCAATGGCGACGATCCTCTCCCGAGAGGAATCGATCACGGTCTCTGTCGATGCAGTTCGGCTCTTGACATCGTCTGTTTTGTTTCCAAGGCTGTCAAGTTGCTGCTCATGTTTTTGGAGCACGGCTGAGAGCGGCTGTAGCCACTGCAGTGGCTTCAACCCTTCTTCAATCATGGCTTCAATCATTTCGCATAACTTGGTGAACTCAGTGACTAAAGCCTGGTGAGTAACTGGGTCCATGGAACGAGCAGAGTGGGTTGCAGTTACAACCTCAGGCACGCTCGATGCTTCTGACGGGTGCACCATGTGTTGGGACTGACTCGATTTTCTCCCATGTTTTGTCATTTCCACTTGATAAAACGGGATTAATAAAGATTCTATCACTCTTTTAGTGTTGAATGTTAATTAAATGCCAGGAATGGGGTGGGTTAGAGAACCACTTTGCCCGTATGTTGATGCAGAGCCCAGCAAACCAGACCTTCTGGATTGCCGCCATCTTGTATTCCCTCTGAACATTTTTTCGATATTATCATTTCATTTTACATTACATTCCTGGAGATTCTGAAGCTGTGTTATTTGATACCACTGTCTACATTGCCCCCCACACTGCACATTGCTGCCCATTCCTCGATAATCCTTGACTCTGTTGTTATTTATGAACCTTCCATCTGTGCCTCAAAAATATTGAATATTTCTGCAGACTCACAGCACTTTGAGAAAACAATTATAAACATTATGATTTGAGTGTGAGATTAGTTTTTTTTTGTGTCTCCCTATGTGAGAAAGGATATAATTACATTGGAAGCAGTTCAGAGATATTTCATTTCACGCCTCCCTGGGGTGAAGTGTTTATATTATGAAGGCCTTAACAGGTTCCTCTTAGAATGAGAATGAAACATACAAGACCTTGATAAGAGTGGATTAGGTATGTACCCACTGGGTGCTTGTATAGGCCAAATTTATTGTCATTGTCATACAACCTCTACAGTGTGGAGGCAGGACATTCCGTCCATTAAGTCCACACTGACCCACCAACCAACAGCATCCCACCTGGACGTGCCCCCCAATCGTATCGATGTAACCCGGCATTTCTCATAACTAACCCTCCTAACCTACACATCCCTGGGCACTATTGGCAATCCACTTTAAAATGCACATCTTTGGACTGTGGCAGTCAACTGGAGCACTGGGAGGAAACCCATACAGGCATGGGGAGAATGTTCAAACTCCACATAGGGGGTCGCCCGAGGTTGGAATTGAACCCAGCTCCTTGGTGATGTGAGGAAGCAGTGATCCCAACAGATCTACCATACTCCTCCGTTAGTTCTGTTAGTAACTTTTGGCTAACTAAAGAAATCTGCCTGACTTGTTCTTATCACTAAACCTAACCCAGTCTGAGACCTTTATCATCGGCCATATTACCAACCTGGTTACATTTAAAATTTGTTGTGAGCAGTGAAAGAGTGGGAATGGAAAAGGAAAGAGTGACACCCTCCATCCACAGTCACAACTGGAGTGAGAAAAAAAAATCATAAAGTGGGAATTCATTCAAGTGGGAATTCTCTTTCCCAGAAGTTTGGGATGGCTGAATCTTTAGACAGGTGAATCAGGGAAAATGCTGCATGGAGAGAAAAGTGCTGCTGGGAACACAATGAGATGAGCCACGACTTTATTTACTGGTGGAGTAGTGTCAAACGTCCGAATGGACCCCTCGTGTTCCTCGGCCCTGTGTTCTGATGTTCCAATTAGCCCTTCGGACCTGCTACACAGGGGCAGATCAAGGCCACTCCGATGGTTAGGTGCAGTTTTGGAAATGTAATTGGAAAATCCAGGCTGGATCAGGAAGTGACACTCACCCCCAATCTCTATTTCCAGGCTTCCCCTCTCCGCAACGTCTGCTCCAGATGTGGGTCGTGTTACAGACCCAGATTTGCTGTGAATACAGCCCCCATACCCCACCCAGTGTTAACTCAAACAAATCCCCAGCTCACCCGAATGTAGCATTACACAACACAACTTCCGAGAAAATAACCAGTTACTTTGCAAAAGCATAACAAGTGGAATTAATAAATAGGAACAAGAGTAGGCTATTCGGCTCCTCAAGATTACCCTGTCATTTATTACGAACATGGATGATCTACTCCAGGTCTAACTCCACTTTCTTGCCAACTCCTTGCATCCCTCCACAACTCTCTGGGTTAAGCAATTCCAGACATTCGCTACCTTCTGAGAGAAGACATCACTTTGCATCTCAGATTGAAATCGATGTTCCATATTGGGTATCTATGTCATCGAGTTCGAGACTCCACTCAGGAATGGAAACAACGTCTCAACATCTACCTTCTCAAGTCCCTTCTGTGTCTTGTATTTTTCAGCAGTATCACTCCTCATTTAAACCCCAATCAATAATCGCCTCTCCATTTTACAGATTCTCAATAACACAACCCTTTCATCCCTGGAAACTGGCTAATGAACTAACCTAGTTACTTGCTGCATCAGCATGCTGACTTTATGTTTCATACACAGGAACACTCCAATCCCATTGTACTGTTCCTTTTCTGGAAGTCCTCTCCATTAAATAACAGCCTGCCTTTTGCTTCTCAGTGCCATCCTCGAACTCGGATGTATACTCAGCTCCCTTCTTCAGACTATCAGTATAGAGTGTAAATAACTGATGCCATCGGACTGATAACTGTGGTTCTCCAGCAGATATACCTTTATCATGAAGATCCATTAATCCTGACTCTCCGATTTTTATATGTTAATCAATCATCATCCCATGTTAATACATTCTCCATCATCCTAGGAGCTTCTGTCTTGTGTAAGAACTTTTATTTTGTAATACCTTGTGGAAAAAACCCTGGAAAGCCTGGTGTCTACCAAATCCCCTTTATCAAGTCCGCTTGTTACATTCTCAGGCATCTCCAGAAATACTTTGCATGATTTTACAGGGCAAAATATAACTTCCCTTTCACAAAACCAGTCTGAACCTGCGTGTCCATGTGAGCCAGGTTTTCCAAATTAAGCTACTCCCATCTGCTTTCATTTGGCCCATATGCCTCTAAATGTTTCCCATCCATATGTTTGCCCAAATGTACTTTAAATGTTTCAGCTGTACATGCATCTCCCACTCCCTCTGACAGCTCATTCCATACCCAAAACACCCTCTGTGTAAAAACACTGCCCCTGCGTCCCTTGTAAATCTTCCATCTTTCACCTTAAACCTATGCCTTCTACGGCTGAACTTCCCCCATCCTGTGGAAAAGACCTTGGCTTTCACCCTATCCATACCTTTCAGGATTTTAGGAAGTTCCATAATGTCATCCCTCAACCTTCTGCACTCCATCCAAAACTAACTTTAAGAATAAACATTTGAAGACAAATACTGCAAATTTGAAACGATAGTAAATATGACAGGTAAACAATACTCAGCCCAAATTTTATACTGTGATTTGTTTTTTCTCCCTATTACAATACGAAGGCAGCATGAAACGCTTACTAGTGCCAATAAGAAGTCATCACCTGATATCCTTTGTCTAAAGGGGGCGATGATCTCGACAGTGAAAACGTATTTATGGCCCGACCTTTAAAATGCCACATAGTCAACATTCTCCCTCCTGGCCTCCCTATGAACTTGTGTGATTGTGTCTTCTTTATCTTGCACTCAATAGAGAGAACCCCTTTCTCCATTCACACCTTAATTTAAACCCATTTTATATCATCTTCTCATTCACCACTGATAAAAGCCGGTTTATCTTTGCCACCCCCCTCTTTTCCCTGTCACCTATCTCCCACCTCTGGAAAGCTATTAAAAATCCAAGTTTCTAATCCTTTCCAGTTGTGAAGAAGTGTCACACTGGGCTTGAAATGCGAACGCTGTTTCTCTGTCTCTGCAGATGCTGACAGACCTGCTGAATTTCTCCAGAAATGAATAGGCATGGAACAAATTTTCACAAAACAAGTAACTATGGATACTGGGAATAAAAATACTAAAATTGCTTGAGAAACTGGGAGCTTTGTTGAGGGTCACTGTACCTGAAAGATAAATACTGCATTCATTCCAGAAGATGCTGCAATTTCTTCAGCAATTTCTGTTTTTGGACAATTTCCGAAGAAGTATGTCAAAGATGCTCAAACATCCTGTCCAACATGGAGTGCCATACACTGGGGACTGAACAATAATGCATGTTGCACAAGTTTCTTGACTCTGAAACTGCATAAGTCTGGCATCACTGACACTACAGAGCTCTTAATCATGGTCGGGGAGAAAAACAAAGGGAAACACATTCACTTCAAATACAGAAGTTGACATTGTGGAAGAGAAACGATTCAGATAATTACTTTAAATGGATTGAGTTAAAGTAACAAATTAGAGGTGTGACACCAGGGAAAGGCCCTCAGCAGAATGACAATATGAAAATGCAAGTGTTACCGCATCAGAAACCAGGTTAGGTAGTGAATACAGGGCTGATGGGTGAATGGGTATCGGTGTGAACTGGGAGACAGTCAGTAGAATTGAATTGTAGATATTGCAACTCAAACTGGGTTATCATTTGATGCTGCAGCAACAGCAGAAGCAGAACTGTATTCAAGGACAATCTGTAACATTTTCCGAACAATAATTCATCAGTCTACCATTACTAAGAAGCCGATCCATGGTTCAGTGATGAGTGTGGCTGAACATGCCAGGGTCTAAATCACGTGGACCTAAATCTGTTGAAAACCCATTAAAGCTACCACACTTAACTGGTTAAATTCCGACCAGCAGAACTAATGTCTGATGGAGAGGGGAAATGATCCCAAGACTAACAGATCAGATCTAAGCTCTGTCGTCCTGCCAAATCCAAACATAAATGTCAATGGACTATTAAACAATTTACTGGGGGAGAGGACTCCACAAACATCCTCATCCTAAATCTCGGAACAGCTCTGTACGTCAGTGAAAAAAGTCAAGGATGTGGTGTCTGCACTACCCTCAGCCAGACGGGTTGAATGGATGATCCACCTCACACTCATCATGACTCCCACAGAATCGCAGATACCAGTCTTCAAGCAATTCGATTTGCTGTATCGTCATGAAGAAACAGCTGAACACAGTCGATACGACAAAGGCAATGGGCCCTGACACCATTCCTGCAACAGGACTGAAGACTTGCGCTGCACAACAAGCCGTGTCCCTGGGAAGCTCTTTCATTCCAGATCCAACTCTGACATCTCCCTGGCAATGAGGAAAATTACTCAACTATGTCCAGTCACTGAATAGGAGAATAATTACAATCTGACCAATTACCACACCCTGAGTCCCATCACAACAGTTAAATTGGTGGGAATACATTTTGATAGAGCTGACAAATAGCACCGAAATAATGAGGACAGTGTGGGTTTCCGATAGGTCCCCATGTGGAGATGGTGCTGTAGTGGACATATCATTGGATTACGAATCCAGGCCAGGCCAATGCTCTGGCAGCTGGTGGAAGGTAAATAAAATTAATAAAGTATCGAGACCTAAAATCTGGTGTCAGTACCAGTGATCTTGTGTCCAGTGTTGATTGGAAATATCGATCTCCTTCACCAATATACTTTCAGGAAGTGAATCTCCCGTGCTTTCCTGGTCTGGCCTAAAAGTGACTCCAGACGCACAGACATGGTCTCTGAATTGGCCACGTGAGACACTCAATTGTATCAAACTACTGTGAGGTCTTAAATTATAAAACCTGACAGAACACCCGGCATCAACCTCGTTATCAGAAAAGGGAATGGGAAACACAGTCCTGTCGACCCTGCATAGACATCCTTCCTAACATCTGAGAGCTTGTGACAACATTTACAGAGCTTTCCTACAGACTGCACAGAAACATCGGGAGAGGAGGAGGTCATTCAGCACATTGAGCTTTCCCCATGCTATTTCATGGCCGAATATTTTCTCAATGCAGTTTTCCCCACACAATGTTCATATCCCAAAATATGTTTAAACATTATGAACTATTGTGCCTTTGGCCCATCAATATATAGGGAGTTCTCTGATAATGCTAGTTTCTTCAATGCGATTTGACTGCAATGCGATTCGTGAACCATTTTCTATAAAGTGAACTATCATCCCTGCTTCCAATCTGTCACACCCTGTCAGAGTTTTATATATCTCACTGTGATCTCCACTCATTTTCTTAAAACCCATGGAATATAGGCCCAGTCACCCCAAACTCTGCTCCCACAACTAACTGTCATCCCAGAGATCAGTCTGTCATCCTTCACTGCACTCCCTCAATGTCAGGTTTGTCCTGTATTAGGTAAGGACACTAAAACTGCACACAACACTGCACAATGTTCGAGATGGGGTCCCACCAAGGCCCTGTTCAGTTGCCGTAAATGACCCTTACTCCTGTATTCTAAATCCCCCTGAAATGAAGGTGAATGAACAATTTATCTTCCCACCTGCTTTCAGTGACTGCAATATTGCTTTCAGTGACTGGTATACAGGGAGATCCAGATTCTTTACATTGTTACAGCTCTCTACTTGCTGAGTCTATGTACACTGTATACAGCTTGCCAATGCCATTCCCAGTAGTGACTTCCGTGTTCAGAACTCACTGCCCTACATGGACTTGGAAGGTTGCGCAGAAATAACCAAAAATGCAGCTTAAGTTCATTTTTAGATCAACAATTTTCAACCAATCCCTTTTCAAATGATAGGCTGCCATTCAATTGATCCCATCAATGTACACAACCTCTCATCTCTGATATTGCTCTCCATCTGCCAGGTATTTGCCCAGTCACTGCACTTGTCTCAATCAACTTGGAGCCTTTTTTACATCCTCCTCTTCCACTCACAAGCTGACATCGTTTAGAGCTGTCAGAAGTCTTGGGAATATTGCAATTGAGCCCCTCAACCAAAGATATGATGTGTATTGGGAATTGTTGGATGCCAAATCTCGATCCTTGTTATATCCTCCAAGCCTTCCATGCAAAAAACATGGTTTTGTTCATACTCACTGTTTCCTGCCAACTCTCCCATTCTAAAACCATGACCATATATTAGCCCCAGTCCCAAAGGATTCGAATTTGCACAATAGGCTTGGGGCTTTATCAAAAATCTTTCTGATAATCCAATCGTATTGCGTTGATACCTTCTCCATAATTTTGCTAAAAGCCATTTTCTCAAAACTGATTCCTATTTCATAAACCTCAGTTGAGTTTGTCTATGCCCATTAATTTCAGTCCAACATTTTCTCTAAAACGTTTTAGTTACTAACTTCATTCTATTCCCTTTTTCTCACCAGACTAAAGTTCCCTAGTATTGCGAAGAAATTTTATTTTTGCTTTTTTTTTCTTCTTCTGTGAAGACATAACCGAAGTATTTGCTCCATTGATCTGCTATTTCCCTGTCCTCAATTATCTGGTATCAGACTGTAAGAAAGCTGCACTTTTTTCTCTTAATTTTGCCATTGGCGTATTTTCAGAAGATATTACAAGTTCAGTCATATACACTGTGATAAGATATTCTTCAGAAACCCATCAATTCCTATCTTGAGCTACTGAATAATTGACCTTCCATAGCTATACAATCACAGAAGCACAGACACTGTACTATCAGAAATACAGCACGGTCTACAATAGCCCCACTTTCCAATACAAAACCTATCGCTGTGAATCTTATGGCATTTCAAGTGCACAACCATGTCTTTTCTAATGATTTTGAGGTTACCATGACAATTCCCCTCTCACGAAGTGCATCCCAGAGCCAAACACACTTTGCCTGAAAAACAGTCCTCAAATCCTCACTAAGCCTCAAACCCTTCACTTTAAAAGTGTGTTCCTTTGATTAAAAGGACCAGCTGCTGTCTATCCACCCCGTCCATATCCCTCGTAATCTTATCCTCCTGATTCACGTCCCCCTTAGCCTTTTCTGCTCCAAAGTAAACAATCCGAGCTTATCCTGCCTCTCTCCATAGCTGATCTGCTCCATCACAGGGAACATCCTGGTGAATCTCCTCTGCACCCCCTCCAGTGCAATCACATCTTTCCTGTAATGTAGCTCTAAGAATTACACACAATATTCCATCTTGGCTAATGAAAGTTCCGCATAGCTCATTTAATCTATGCTTCGATATGTGAAGGATATGTTTACGCTCCTGTACGCTTTCTCAAATTGTGTGTTACCCTGTCCAGCCACTTTCAGGGATGTGTGGAGAAGCACCCTCTCAGATTCCTAGTGTGCTGCCATTAATTGAGTCTTTGCTTGCCTGGTTCCTTCTTCCAAAGTGCATGACCTCATATTTATCAGGGTTACATTCCATCTGCCATTGATCCACCCATCTGACCATTCCATCTGTATCTTCCTGTAACATAAGGCCTTCCTCCTCGCTGTTATCTACCCGGCCAATCTTTGTATCAAACACAAACTTACTTAAGACACTCCCCACCCCTCGTTCATATTCACAGCTGCATCCTTAATGATAAGGTTTAAAATCAGGAAACATCAGCTTGTAGTCCAACAGGTTTATTCGGAGGCACGTGCTTTCGAAACGCTGCTTCTTCATCAGGTGATTGTGCGCTTTGATGAAGCACTTCGAAAGCGAGTGCCACCGAATAAACCTTTTGGACTGTAACCTGGTTTTAAGCAATTTTTAGCTTTGTCCACCCCAGTCCAACACCAACACCTCTGAATCCCAAATATTAAGAGACACAGCACTGATCCGCGTGGTATACCACTGGACACTAGCCTCCAATTGCACAAACAGCCTTCTACCACCACCCTCTGTCTGCTCCCACTAAAGTTGATTTTGTTGCAACTTGGCAAGTCACTAATGAGTCCTACCTGTTCCTTGGTTATTCTGTTCTGCTGGAGACACTTGTAGAATATCTGGTGATTCTCCCGAATCTCGCCTACCAGTCGGTTTCTATGTCCCTGTATTAGTCAGTCCCCTCCAAGTAATGAATTTCCAACTGATTGCAGTCTTAACTGGCCTGTCCCAGATGCTGCCATTATTTGCCTTGAATGTGGAATAGAAAGCGAGGGAAGCGTTCTGTTAATTTCCAACTTGTCAGATATTTTGTGAATTATCTAAATTTCACCGTGACCCACCTCTTATTCTTTGAAACTCTAGCGAACACAGGCCGAGTTTTCTCATCAGGCAATCTCACCATCTGAGGGATTAATCTGGAGAATGTCCACTGCACTTCCTCTCAGGTCAGTATATTCTTTCTGAGGTTCGGTCACCAAAACTGTACACAATACTCCAGGTACAGTCCCACCAACACACTGTGAAACTGCTTCAAAATGTCTTTACATCAATCTTCTGACTCTCTTATATGAAGGCGAACCAAACTTTAACTTTCCACTTACATATATTCTTCCAAATACCCTTCACATTCATTGCATTTACAAACTCACTGAAATCTTATAGAAACCCTTCCAAAAATCCAATATATGCCACTTCTACTGTTTCCCTATTATCTATGCTGTAAGAAACAACTTCAAACAATTCCGAAGTTTATCAAGTACGATGTCTCTATCAGAAATACATGCTGATTCTCTCCATTGTTGCTGTTAATTTCTAAATAGCAAAAATGTCACCCTGTGTAATAGATTCCAACAGTTTCCCTACAAATGTCAAGTTCACTGGTCTACAGTTCTCCATAATATGTCTTTTTCCCTTTGTAGCTGTTTGGATCCCTTCCATTCATCTATAGTTTATCCACAATAGTTTCCAGTCTCTGCAGAATGTCCAGGACATTAAAAAACAGTCATCGACAGTGCAATTAATACTTCTATTGGCGGTTAATTTACGACATTTTGATATGAAGTACAGCTGTTTCAGCAGACTTAGCAATGCTCAATCCAGCTACATGTTCAAGTATTACCTTGTTACTGATATGAACTGACTTTTTCTTTTGCTCCAGGAGTCCGATATGATCACTTGGTATTACTGGGTGATTTTCCGAATCTTCCTCCGTGAAGACAGATGCAAAGTAACTGGTTATTTTGTTGGCCATTTCCCTGTTCTCCATAAGGACCTCGCCTCTCCCGATTACAAATTTCCACATTTGGCCTTGCTTTTATTTTGTTTCTTTTGAAATCTAGATCGCAGATTGATGTAGTCTTTGTCTTCCTGTTTGTGAGCATGTATGTTCGCTTTTTGATTTCAATTTCAGTTTCATGGCCTTCCTTTTTTGTATTGTTAATTTCTGGGAATTCTCCGGTTTCCACAATAGCTGGAATCCTTCTGAAGTCACTTCCTACGATTAACACATTTTCTGATTTGTTATGTTAACCATCATTGAGTCACTTTCTCACTCTTTGGTGTTTGCACCTGAAATAAATAGACGAATGTTTCAGACTTTGCAGTATTTCTAAAAACTCCTGGTCCTGACCAATTATATTCAGGAACACCACAGGAGGATAGGAGGATAGAGAAGAAATTGGCTCTTTTCTATCATCATTGGTCTATCATCATTGGAGTGCCGTCCTGGACAACTGGAATGTAGCGAATGCTGAGCCCATATTCAGGAAATGCTACAAAATAAACCTGGGAACTAAAGACCGGTAATCCTAAAATCTAGTGGATAGGTTACTGTAGAAGATTTGGAGAGATTGGATATATATGCATTTGGAAAGGCGGGGTATGGTTCGGAGTAAGATTAGAATGGTGCTGGAAAAGCAGAGCAGGTCAGGCAACATCCGAGGAGCAGAAAAAAAATCGATGTTTCTGGCAAAAGCCCTTCATTAAATTCAGCACAGGAGTTTGTGCAAGGGAGATCATGACTCACAATTTTTTTGGAGTTCTTTAATAAAGTGACCAGCAACTTTGAGGTGGTCTGGGAGGTATACGTAGTCTAGGTTAATTCCAGTAAGGCCTTCAGTAAGTTTCCACATGGTGCGTTGCTCTGGAAGGTGAGATCGCATGGAATTGAGGGGGAGTTGGCAAATTAGGTACAAAATTGCCGTGATGGTAGGAAGGAGAGATTAATACTGGAAACATGCTGGTCAGACTGGAGGCCTGTGAATAGTGGAATGCCTCAGGGGTTGATGCTGACACCATTACATATTACATATATTACATGAGAATGTACAGGCATGATTTGTAAGTTTGAAAACGGCACTAAAACAAGAGTCATCACTGAGAGTGAGGAAGGTTATCAGAAATTTCAGAAATTACAGCAGTACCTTGATCACCTGGAGAAGTGGCTGAGAAATGGCAAATGGATGTTAATATAGATCAGTATAAGTTCTTGCATTTTAGAAAGTCAAATCAAGTTTGGAGTTTCATGGTGAATGGTTGGGTCCTAAGGAGTGTACTGGAACAGAGGGACCTTGGAATTCAGGTGCATGGTTCTCTGGAAGTTGATTCAGATGTAGACAGTGAAGAAAGCTTCTGGCACAGTGGCCTTAATCGGTTTATATCACTGAGTATCGAAATTAGGGAGTTATGTTGCAGTTATACCGGATGCTAGTCAGGCCATATTGGTAGCGTTATGTTCAGTTTTGTTCACTTTGCTGTAGGAAGATGTTATTAAACTGGAAAGAGTGCAGAAAACATTTACAAGGATATTGCCAAGGTCTCAATGGTCTGAGTTACAGAAAGAGGTTGGACAAGCTAGGACCTTTTACTTTTGTATGCATGAGGCTGAGGGAGGATCATATTGAAGTTTATAAGATCATGTCAGGCATGGATAGAGTGAATGCACCCAGTCTTTTTTCCCAGGGTTGGGCAATCACAGATTAGAAGGCATCAGTTTAAGATCAGAGGGGACAGAACAAAAGGGAACTTGAGGAACAACTTTTTAACACAGGGGCTGTTACGCATATGGAATGAGAAGTGGTTGAGGCCGATACATTAACAATATTTAAAAAGCATTTCAACAAATACATGGATAGTAAAGGATGAGAAAGATACAGGACAATGGCAGGGAAATTGTGTTAGCGTGAATGGGCATTTTGGTTGTAATGGACCAGTTTGGGCTGAAGGGCCTGTCTCCGTGCTGTCTGCCTCTTTGACTCTAACAACCATTGCTTGTCTCCCACTCAATGTTATATTGTACTTTCCCAATTTACTGTAGATATCTTGACACTCTAGCCTCCAGTCTTCCATAATGTTTGACTGGAATATTCAACCATTCTAAACTGTATGCAGACACCTTGTAAACTGTATCTTATAAATGGCATTATTCCTTAAAAGCTGCTTCAGGCCAAAGTTAATAATTCGTCCTTCTGACCACACAACATCAAATCCGAAATAACCTGCTCTCTTGTTTGCTTCACAACATACTGTTCAACCTACCTCATACACACTTACGGAACTTATTTTTCACAGCTTCAGGAGTCACTTAGTTGACGCTGTTAACAATTCAATAAGATTGCAGTATCCACAACACTTGTCTATCTAATTTACAGAGCATGTGATGCTCCGATTTTCTGCTACAGTTTTGGTTTCGATATATAACACACCAATATTTGCTTCTCCTTGCTATCTGTAAACTCTACATAAACTGATTCTGTGGAAGCTGAGGGACAGGTCTGTGTCGTTATTAGTGATAGACCTGGACAAGACATTCAGGGAGGCTCACCTCGACGCTGAGATGATGTGGAGAAATATCCCACAATACTGGACAAGCAACAATATCCTCCTCTCTCTGTTAGGATAAGACTTACCATATACTCTCTGCTCCCTCACACTCACTGTATATCTGTTATAGCACCTAACCCCGAACAAGGTTCACGCTCTGTCTCCAAATAAGGCTCAGGCACTACCACTCTCACTATTGAATTCAGCAACTAACAATACTATATGGATTCAAAACTGTTGACTGACTCATTCCAGATACCTCACAACTCCCTCCACCTACATCAGCACAAACAGCAGGGTCACCCATTCACACTCTCCCTCCATCCCTTTCTCCCATTCCAGGAGAAACTGCCTGGAATAGGATATAAAGGTCGAAGCAGGGTAGTGAAGTGCCCGATATCCATTCCCTCACTCCCCTCACCTCACCATGTGGGAAGGACTCTTAAAGAGCTGGAGAGGACCAGGACGCCTCGTGTGGAGAACCTGAAACATCCACGTCGAACTGACAAGTTAAGGAGCAATGTTCAGTGAAAGACAATTCTCAGTTTAAACACACTGGCAGCTCCCACAACAGTCAAAACAGTGCTTTCACTTACAAAAAAAAAACCAGATACCTCATTGCACAGACATGCAGACACAGAAATACACAGACGAACACACACAATACTTACAAGGAGATAGGCATACACACACGTATAAACACACAAATACAAATACAGTCACATACAAATAGACATAAATACAGATAGCAACACAGGTTGAAACACAGACATACAAATGTAGACACGGAAACACACAGATAACAAGCACACGGACACACACTTACAGGCACACACCCACACACACACACATACAGACACACACAAACAGAGGCACAGACAGACACACACACATACAGACACACGCACAAACACTTACTCACATACAGACAAACAGAGGCACAGACAATAGTGTCATTAAGACACAAATCGATATGTTTTTGATTTGTAAGGGGATCAAGGATTCCAGGGAGAAGGCAGAAGAATGAGGTCGAGGTACTATTAAGAAATTATTGAACGGAATTTCAGACTCGATAGGCTGAATGGCCTCAATATGTTCATTTCCTGAATGCTCCTGTGGTATTATGCTATCAGGCATTCTGTTCCTGAGACAGCAGCAGAGGCTGGGTGTGATAGATATTTGATTGGAAAGGGTCAGTGGGAATGTGCGACAGGTTTGGAGTCTGGAATGGTTTATCTTTATTCCTAATTATGCTTACCTTTTGTCTGAAAAGAGGTGGAGATTTGACGTTCAGTTAACACAGTTTTAAAATAACAGTTGTCCCACAATGAAATAAAGACGTCCCTTTCACTTTAGTCTTGTGCTACATGTAGTGTCCTCATCCTCAGGGAGCAGTGAAGACTCGGTTCTAGAAGATATTCCAGGCTGAGATCTTTACTGGACAGAAGGGTCAGTGTTTATTGGGAACAGACAGGAAATGGATTGTCAGGCACACGCAAATCAGCCATGAGCATTCTGAATGATGCAACAGAATGGGCAACTTCTGCCCCTACTCCATGTGTTCCCTCAATCCACCCCTCGAGGCTGTTACAGAGATATACTTCTGTCCCTACCCCATGTGTTGTTCCCTCAATCCACCCCTCGATGCTGTTACGTGTTGGGGACCACTCCATTAAGTCAGACAGGATCGTTACAATGACACAGGAGGAGACCATTCTGCCCTTCTAAGGAATTACACAGGAATATAGAATGAAGTAATTCAGCTCGTTCAGTACACTACACAGTCTAGGAGGAGGCCTTTCAACCCATCTGAGCTGCTACACAGGAACAGGGAAGCTGTCGAAAACAGGAAATAGAAGGTAGAGACAAATGTGTATTTTCAGGCTGCAAAACTGTAACTGATGGAGTGCCTCAGAGATCACTGTGGGGTTATTAATGATCAATAATCTTTATCAAAGATCTGGAGGAAGGGAAGGGAATAGCTTGGAGCTCAATTAGCTCGTACACCAAGATGGCCATTCAATGTGTCGTCAAATTGAGGTAGTGAGTCTGCAATGTGAAACAGACAGGGAAGGTTAGTGAGTAAACCTTCAGCAGAAATAACATAAGGTAAGTTGTCTATTTTGGCATGAAAGATGAAACAATGGTAAACAATTTAAATGGAGAGAGATTGCCGAACTCTGTGATACAGGAGGTTTCCATGTTCTTGCGACATGAGTCATATGAAGTCAGATGCAGCAAGTGATTTGGAAGGTAAGTGGAATGATGCTGTTTTTGGCAAAAAAGCATCAGGGTTAATTGCAGGAATGTTTTACTGCATCTGTACAGGGCATTACTGAGACCACACCTAATACACTGTGTGCAGGTTTGATCCCCTAAACTAAAATAAAAAGATATAATTCTTTTCGAAGATTTTCAAAGAGGTTTCCCTTTACTCATTCCTGGAATGCAGGCCTTATGTTATGGGGCATTATCAGTTTTGATCTTAGCTGAGAAACAGTATTGAACCATCCATGACTTTCTGAAAAGTGTATCAGCTGGATGCATATTATCTCCTGTCAGGGAGACTAAAGCTAGAGTATAAATTTTAAGGAAAAGATGCATTAATATTAACACACATACTATGAAGACACCAACCAATATTTACAAATTAAACAGACACATATAAGCATGTCATCAAATTATAAAGTGGGGGCATTTTTGGGATTGGAAGGAATTGTGTACAACAAGAGCAATGACGCACCTGCATATAATCCATAATCAGGTTTTCCAGAGAATGTTCCAGGAGATCGCACATCGTCCAGTTTGGTGTTCCATTGACATAACTGTTTGTTCCAACACAGAAAGGGAGAAAAATTTTCGCTGCCTGAGAAGCAGCAGCCGATTGATCCCTCTCTCTTACTTTGTTCCGCCCGATAGCAAAATGTGAGATCAGAAAATCCCTGAGTTATCTTTACCACTTGTGAAGGATTCCTGGTGAGGATTCATTGGAATCTCTCCACTGCCTGATACGAAGGGAATTCAGCCAAATCCAACTGTTCCAGAAAGAAATCTCACTAGCAGTAGCTTGTGTGAGCAGAGCAACCTCAAAGGCAGAATAACATTTGTGGCACTCTGTCATTTTAACTTTTGTTATGAGTTCAACTTTCTGTGTCTCACATTTTTCTCGAATATGACCTACTCTGAGATCTATATCATTGGCCACATCACTAAACTGGTTGCATTTAAGATTGGTGTAACCAGTGGAGGAGTGGGACTGGAAAAGGACCTAGTGACCTTCCAACATTTATTGGAACACAAATAAGAAATTCTCAAAGGGCTGCTCAAGTGGAAATTCCTTTCCCTAGAGGATTCTGGTTTCTGGATGTTTGCATTTATTCGAAGTTGGTTTTGGTATGTAGTAAAATGGCATACAGACAGAAACGTGCTGCTGAAACCAAAGGCACATGGAGCGGTGACAAAGTATCTAATGGCCCACTCCTGCTGCTCAGTCCTATGTTGCTATGTTCTATTCAACCCCCCCACAGCTCCTGAAAGGAGCAGATGGAGGCCACTTGTCCCAGATACCTGGTCAACAGTAACACAGTTTCTCATTCAGTCCCTCAAGACTGTCACACATGGGTTGGTGCAAGTTGGAAAATGTTATTTGGTTCAAAAGACGCCTCTGGTCTCATTACAGAGTGTTTCCTCTCTGCAACCTGTGATCCATGTGTTGGTCATATTATAGACCCAGATTCACTGTGAATACAGTCCCCATACCTCAACCAGAGATGACTCACAAAATACTTCACTCTCTCTGATTGCAAAGTTCATTAAAAGAACGTTCAGGAAAATTACAAACATTAACTTTGCAATTACTGAATATGAGGACAAAAGGAACAGGATGAGGTAATTCGGATGATTAAGCCATTGTATACCATCTTGGCTGATCTACTGTCGACATTAAATCCTCTTTAATGCCCAACTCTTCACCCCTTAGTTCTCTGACAAGTCAAAGATCCATCGACCTCCTCCTTAAATGCTTTCAGTAATGTAGCTCCCCTAGCTCTCTAGCCCAGATAATTTCTAACAGTGATTACCTTCTGTGAGAGGAAAACGCTCCCTACACATACATTGTCACCTATTGATATGAACAAGAGGCGAAGACAGGGTCTGTGGAAAAAGTGAATGGCTATGATACCAATGCAATATTTGACTGAGGATGGCATTGGGACCACCTATGTATTTGAGCTGAATGGGAATCATGTGCAACTTTCCCACTGCACGGAGCCTTTCAGAACACAATAAGATTTGGGGTCAGTCGCCAACACCCCTCTCAGTCCCAGGACATCTCTGCATGAGATCTTCACATTAGTTTCCTCAGCAAAAACATCTTGAGTTGCTCCATCGATGTCTTTTCCCATCATCAGATCGGAAGTGGGTATGATGACTGAAAATCACACAATGTTCAGAGCATTTTGTCCCCCATCAGCTCCTGAACCATTCTGCGTCCATGTGCAGCAAGACCCGGACAGCATTCCGGTTTGTGCTGTTAAAGTGTCGGTAACATTTATGTAAAAGCATGACCATTCACTGCCCATTTCCGCAGTTAAAAGAGGAGCTCATTCAGCATTTCAAGGTGGTTGCACACGGGTATGAGCTAGCATTCAGGGACAGGAAAGGTGACAGCACATTCAATACTCCTGCCTGTTAGACAGGAAGAAGAGCGGTCTGTTCAGTGCATCGAGCTGTTAAACACGAACAGGAAGAGCCCAATCAGACCCTTAAACCTGTTCCATGAGACCAGGAGGAGGCTATTCCTCCCCACGAGACAGTTATACAGGAACAAGAGAGGGTCACTGATATTCCAGCATGACAAACCAATGAAACCGAGACTGCAATGATAGAGGACTCAATGATGTTAATCATGGTTCCATTGTTTGTAGAACGTGTGCTGCTTTAACATAGTTTGTTGGCAATGAGGAGGGAAGCCAAATGATTTGCACCAAGTCACAAGGAGGCAGCTTCCATCTCCGATAAGACACACCCATGTTCTCCATGGAGGTCAGAATCTGGTGGGAAAAGTTAACTGTTTTACCATGAGGGTATTGTGGCTGCTGTCGGGATTGCGGTTAACGAGACTTTCAGTGTAGGACCAAACACCGAATGCACTGTATTAATGTGGGGAGAGTTTATTCCAACACTGGCCCTCTGTCTCTCTCTCATGCGACATGGGGATTGGGTGTGGAGTGAGGGGAATATTCTCAGATGCTCTTAAACTATTGACAGTCATGTAGCCCGAGTAAAAAAGAGGCCATGGAATTTTTTGACGGTATCAGTGCCTATTTAGAACATCGTAAGTGACTGTCCCTCCCCCCAAGGTTCAATGCAATCGCCTCTCATTCTCTCACAACGCTGGAGATTGATCATCATTCTCTCCTCATAGCACCACCATCCCAGGGATTAGTCTGGTGAAACCCCATTGCACTCTCTCTGTAGCAAGACGATCATTCCTTATAAAGGAGAGAAAGTCTGTCCACAATATCCCAAATGCTGCCTCAACAACACTCTCACCAATGATCACAATAACTCTTTTTCCTCGTAGACATCTCCGTTTCTTTCCTGTAGCGTAAAAAAAAACTCTCCTTCTCTCGACACTGCTGGAAAGAGTTAACACTTTCATAATGACGGTATTGTTGTTGCTGTCAGAATTATGGATAACATGACGTTCATTGCAGGATCACGCACCAATTGAACTGTATTAATGTTGGAAGAAATGTCTGAACCTCTCTCTCTCTCTCTCTCTCCCTCTCTCTCTCTCCTCTGTTTCTCAGTCGAAATAGGGAGTTGGGGTGGTGAGGTGGAAAGTTCTTAGAGGCTCTTAAACTATCGAGAATCATGTAATCTGAGTGGAAAAAAGCCAGTGTCTGTTTAGAACATCATGAGTGACTGTCCATCGCCCTTAAGGTTTAATGCAATCACCTCTTATTCTCTCACTGAGCTTCACTCTCTGCTCATGGTGCCATCATCCCAGGGCTTAGTCTGATGAAAATTGGGAGAAAGTCTATCCACAGTACCCCAAATACTGCCTCAACAGCACTCTCCTGGATGATCACAAAGCACCTTTTCTCTCACTTAGACATTGCCACTTCTTTCCTGTGCCACGAAAAGCCATTCCTTCTCTATGAACTACGACTGACATGGAATTTATAAGTCCCTTACATCTGTACGTCAGCATCAATAAAGCGAACACCAGAGTTGCCGATGGAACTCTGCATCACTCTCGGGGAGAATTTCACTGAGATTGAATACATTTAAAATAGGGGATGATCACGGACCTGAATGGAAATGAGATGTAGCAATACAGAAAACAGGCAGAGAAAGGGAGCTATCATTCCTTCTGTTTTTCTCTCCCAGGATGTATGCAGCCCTGGTCAGGGCAGCATGTTATGCAGATCTTGAACTGAGTGGCTGATTCAGCTGTTCCACAGGACAGTAAAGAGTAAAACGCATTGCTGTGGGTTTGTAGTGTTACAACACAGGATAAATCTTCCTGCTTAATTAAAACCAGCAACAGAGAAAAGATTTATCCCATGCAGTAATCTGTCATAATTCTCGAGTCCAGATCTATTTGAAGTAAGAATTAACAACTTTATTTCTTAAAGTATAACAGAGAATAATAAACGAATGACTATTTACAACTTCTTCCTCTAACCTGTCTTTTACCTTCCTCCCCTTCCACAATACTAGACCGATAAGACTCCTCATTAAGATTTTAAAAACAAAACTTCTTATCTTAAAACCAGGAAGCTTTCGACTCTTCTCCATACTCCTGTCTTCTTTTCTACTTGGGGACTCTGCTTCACCAGTTACTAATCAATAAATGTACCAATAGGAGAGCTATTATTCAGGCAGTCTTTGCATGCTGGTAGCTTGGCAGTTCTCCTCTCAACTGTTCAATTTTCTATAGTCTTGTACCGCCCAACTATTGGGGATTGTATCAGATTGGAGGTTGGTTGGAGGTGGGTACTTTGGGGTATAATTTAAAATGTTTTGCTGAATTTGTTTTTGCTTCAAGACAATGAGCTAATCGGGTTGTTCGACCAAATGTTACATTATATCTATTTTTCAGAACACTTGGTGCTGTCAGATAGTTGTTGCTGGCTTTTAATTCTCTCAATTGTACACTACACCCACTTGTTCATCACAGAAGTCACACGGAAACCTGACAAAGGAAGCATGACACATTGACTTCTCTGAAGGTCTTGAGGCAAGCAGATTGGTTTTTATAAAAATGATAATGGTTGCTTTTAAACACCCGAATTTCCTTCATGAGATACCAGCACACCATTATTCTGTTGCTCTAGATTATCAGTCAATGGCTTGACCACCATAAGCTGTCTTCCCGTACGTGCAGATAACAAGTTAAACATTCTCAAGAGCAATTATTTAATGATGGACATGTGGTTAGAAGGAACATGAAACTATTGCATTCGGATTGAACAAAGGCACAAATGGTTTATTCATAAGTTGCACTGAGACTGAGGACGAGACTGGGATATCATGATGGTGGTATTGGACAGGATTGGTGAGTGGGGAGGACATGGGGATGTAAATCTGTGAAGGACAAAATGGATTATGGAGTTTGAGAACAGTCTGGTTCCTTCTCGCATATCATTGAGTAATTTATAAATAGTAGTTTGATAGTTATAATACATACGGAAAGGAATTTTTGTTTAGAACTGAAGGCATTGACTTGCACTTTCCATAATGAGCAGAAATTCACGTCAACCCAGTTTAGTAGACAAATATAATGACTTGAAAGCTGAAAGATGTGTTGCTGGAAAAGCGCAGCAGTTCAGGCAGCATCCAAGGAGCAGGAGAATCGACTTTTCAGGCATAAGCCCTTCTTCAGGAATTTATGCCCGAAACGTCAATTGTCCTGCTCCTTGGATGCTGCCTGACCTGCTGCGCTTTTCCAGCAACACATTTTTCAGCTCTGATCTCCAGCATCTGCAGTCCTCACTTTCTCCTATAAAATATAATGACTTACCAGGAATACCAACTATAGCGAGGATGGGGTAGTAACCACCTTGAATAATCCAAAGGATATCCTGGATCCGCCATGCTAATGATATCCAAGGCCGAGAAAGCCAGTAAAGACCCAAGGATAAGCTCGTGTCCATTGTTAGAACTTTCCAGTCTAATGTTCTCAGATTCTGATCTCTCCTCCCCATCTCTCTGTCTTTCGAGCTGCTGATCCCTGTTAGTGCTGTCAGTGATGCTCCTACTCATACTATGGGATAGCACATTGAACAGAGCCCATTTCACTTTCAACGATGGAAACTCTCCATTGTGATAATTAGGATCCACGGAGATTGACAATAATCACAGTCACTGAATAACTAGCTTCAGTTAACCCTTTTGAATTCAATATTGATTTTATTAAAATTCAAAAAAACGTTTAAAGCTACACATTTGGCATATAATGTACGTGGGGGGGGGGGGGGGCGGATGAACAGAGGGAAGAAATATTTGAGATGGTAGATTGATTGTATGTAATCATTCAGTCTGCCTTAGATATGTGAGTAATGTCAAAGGATTTTCAGAACATAAACAAGTATCTCCATTTATAAATCGAAACATATAGTCTGTAACTACTGCTTAGTGATTCTGATGTCAGTAAAATATGGAGACAAATTTTCTAGTCCATAATTTGACAGGAAAATGTGCATACAACAAGATGAGGATAACAGACAAACGGCATGGATATGTTTACAGAGAATATGATGTGACACACAATTCAGATAGTTATTCGAGGATCAGAGAGGGCAGGTAAGGGTCCTGCTGTTCATGTTATCGATGTCAATCAACTGTGATTAAGTAAATTTCACTGGATTTCGATTGCAGTGTGATTATGTTAATGGGGACATGGCTGCTGAGACTGGAGGGAGGGAATATGATATTTTCCATCCATCAGTATTGGAATTGTATTCTTCATAAATCATATGCAGATCTAATTCTGGCATACAACTCCAATGAGGAATGAGGAGACCCAATATTAACCATATAACCAGAAGACATTGGAGCAGAAATTTGGCCATCAGGCCCATTGCGCCTGCTCCACTATTCAATGATGGCTGTTAAGATTCTCCACCACATTCTCCCGCTTTCTACCTGTAACCCTTGATCCCCTTTACAATTAAGAACCTATCTGTCTCACTCTTAAATATACTCAATGACCTGGCTTCGACAGCGTTCTGTGGCGGTGAATTCCATAGATTCACCACTCTCTGGCTGAAATGGTTCGTCCGTATCTCTGTTCTGAAAGGTCTTCACTTTACTCTTTCCCATCGGGGCATAGGCTCTCCTACCATTGGAAATATCGTACCAAACTCCACTCTGTCCAGGACATTCAGTGTCCTGTAAGTTTCGAGCAGACCTCCTAACATCTTCTGAACTCTACCATATATGGCCCTAGAGTCATCAGACGTTCTTCATATGTTAAGCTTTTCATTCCTGGGACCATCCTCGTGAATCTCCGTGGAAAACGCTCCAGGGCCAGTTCATCCTTCCTGAGATATGGGACACAAAACTGTGCACAATAATCCAAATGTGGCCTGACCAAAACCTTATACAGCCTCAGAAGTACATCCCTGCTTTTATATTCAAGCCCTCTTGGAATAAATGCCATCATTGTATTTGCCTTCCTAACTATTGACAACCTGCAATATTACCTATCGAGACTCCTGGACTGGAACTCCCTCGGCTTTTTGCACTTTTGACTTCTGAACCTGCTCGCTATTTAGAAAATAGTCCATGTCTGTATTCTTCCTGGCAAAGCGCATGATGTCACTCTTGCCCATGTTATACTCCATCTGCCACAACTTTGCTGAACTCCCCTAATCTGTACAAATCCTTCAGTAGGAGAAAGTGAAGACAGCAGATGCTGGAGATCAGAGTCAAAAAGTGTGATGCTAGAAAAGAACAGCCAGTCAGGCGGCATCCGAGGACCCGGAGATTCGATGTTTCAGGCATAAAGTCTTCATCAGGAATGAGGGGGTTGGGCGGAAGGGGGCTGAGAGACAAATGGGAGAGGCTGGAGCTGGGAGGAAGGTAGCTTGGACAGCGATAGTTAGATGAAGCTGAGTGGTGATAGCGAAAGGTCAGAGTGGAAGGTGGAGTGGATACATGGGAAGGAAGATGGACAGGTTGGACAGTTCAAGAGGGCGGTACTGAGCTAGAGGGTTAGATCTGGGATAAGATGGTGGGAGGGGAGATGAGGAAATTGGCGAAATTGCCTTTGATACCGTGTGGTTGGAGGGTCCCTCGGTGGAAGATGATGCATTCTTTCTCCAGACGACTGCTGGCTAGAAATTGGCCATGGAGAAGGCCAAAAACATGCATATCCTTGTTGTAGTGGGAGGGAGAGATGAAGTATTCAAGGATAGGGAAATGGGGTTTTTGGGTGTGTGTGTCCGAGTGTGTTACCCGAACCATTCAGCAAATTGATGTCCTATCTCCCCAATGGAGAGGAGATCCGGTGCAATGGACAGAGTAGATGTGGTGTTTGGATGCAAAGGATGTTCTTTGCCTGATGTGGAAGGATCCTTTGGGCGTTGGATGGAGGTGAGGAGGGAGTGATGACATAGGTTTCATACCTCTTGTAGTGGCAAAGAAGGTGTCAGGAGTGGAAGGTGGCTGGGTGGTGTTGAGTGTGCATGAACCTCACGAGGGAGATGTGAAGAGAATGGTCTCTGTTGATATGGGTGGGGAGGGAATTATACCT
Source organism: Chiloscyllium punctatum (assembly GCF_047496795.1). Taxonomy (NCBI): domain Eukaryota; kingdom Metazoa; phylum Chordata; class Chondrichthyes; order Orectolobiformes; family Hemiscylliidae; genus Chiloscyllium; species Chiloscyllium punctatum. The sequence goes on along the minus strand of NC_092750.1, from coordinate 108,558,385 downwards.
CTGGTGGTGGTGTCTGACTGTTGGTGGCGGAAATGGCGGAGGATGATGCGTTGTATCCTGTCGTTGGTGGGATGGAAGGCGAGCACCAGAGGAGTTCTCTCCTTGTTGTTGTTGGAAAGGTGGAGATCAAGGACAGAGGTGCGGGAAGTTGAGGAGATGCGCTAGAGCATCCTCCTGTAGCCGAACCACCTCTTTAGTGCTACCTGTCCCTCTATCTATCTTTGCACTGTTTGAAAACCTAGCCAGAATCCTCTCAGTTCCTTCATGCAAATCATTAATGCATAAAGGGAAAGGTTGTGGTCCCAACATTGAGTCTTGTGGAACACCACTTGTCCCTGGCTGCCATCCTGAGAAGGACTCTTTAATCCCAACTCCCTGCTTTCTGTCAGACAGCCATGCTACTATCCATGTTCGTACATTGCTTCGAACACCATGGGCCCTTATCTTTCTCAATAGCCTACTGTGTGGCACCTTATCAAAAGATTCTTGCGGAGCAAGCGGATAACATCTATTGTTCTTCTTGGTCTAATCTGCTTGTTACTCTCTCAATGAATTCTAACAGGTTTGTCAAGCCTGACCTCCTCTTGATGAAACCATGTTGACTCTGTTCTACTTTACCAAAGACCTCCAAGTATTCAGAAATCCCATCCTTCACGATGGATTCCAGCTTGTTACCCACAACTAAGGTAAGGCTAATCAGTCTGTAATTTTCCATTTTTTCCCTTATTAAACGGGGTGTGACATTAGCAATTTCCAGCCTCTTGGCCCTTTCCTGATTTTAGTCATTCCTGAAAGATTACTACTTATACTTGCACTACCTCTTCAGCTATCTCCCTTCCAAAGCTGGAGTGTAGTCCACCTGGTCCAGGTGATTTATCCAAATTCAGGCCATTCAGTTTTCTAACATGTTATTCTTGATGATGGCCACCATACTCAGCTCTGCCCTCTCACTCTCTTCAACTTCTGTGAAATTATTCATGTCTTCCACCATGAAGACTGATGCCAAGTTGCTCATTCATTTCTTTGTTTCCCACTACTATGTCTCCAGCATCATTTTCCAGTGTCCAATATTACATTTACCTCTCTTTTGCACTTTATATATCTCAAGAACCTCTTACAGTCTCCTCTATATTGCTGGTTCACTTACCCCTATATTTAAACTTCTCCCTCCTTATTTTTTTGTCCTCTGTTGGTCTTTATAAGTTTTGCAATTCTCTCGTTTCCCACCGCCCTTCACCACATTGTATGCTAACACTTTTGCTTGTATGCAATCCCTGACTTCCCTCGTCAGCCCTGGTTGCCTTATCCTCCCTGTATCATGCCTCTATTACTCAGCATGAATCTCTGCAGTGTCTCCTGAATTAATCTTGGAATCCCCTGCCATTGCTGTCCCACTGTCTTTCCTGCTATACCCCTCTCCACATATCAGAGATTGCTGCAAGTTCAGGTCCATCCAGTCTTTCTTGTTTAGGTCCTACCGACTCGGGAATCCCAATGATCCACATATCAGAAGTGCTGCCTGCCCTGCCAGCTGTTTGGCCATGTATTTAACTTTGCTACCTTCCTAGTCCTAACCTCACTCGCATATTCTGGTGTCTCCAAAATTCAAATATCCTTTCAACAGAACTCTCGCAAGTCCTTTTATTTAAAGTGGATAGACTTGATAATAAAAACTCAAGTGTGACCTCAGGAAAGTGGAGTTCACTGAATTAGTCCAATGCCCAGAGGATCTGATATCTATCCCCGCCACTAAACCTGTTTGATAAGGTATACATATGGATTGGTGGTGATGGAAGAGCACCACTGAACTGCTGTACTCTTCCAGCATCACTAATCCAGAATATGGTTTCCAGCATCTGCATTCATTGTTTTTACAAAGGTATACATATGAACCATATAATTGCAGAAGGAGGAGGATAAACAGAAAACTAGAAAATGTCAGAGCAGATGGATGTCATGCAGCTTGTTTACTCTGCTTTGCTATTCAATTGGACTTTAGTTATTCTGTTCCTTTCAATGGCAGGATCTTTATGCAGCATCACCAGTGGGTCAGAAAGTGCCCAGTGTCGTTGTGTGCACAATCCTGCGAAGGGAGTGTTCAGTGCCAGGCAATGGGGTGTGGGGAGTCCCAGGGGTGGCACAAGAAAAGGCTGCATGTAGTGACGATGGATTGACAGACTGAAAGGGATGGAATGGGTATCCAGGGACACTGCACACACGGAAGGGGCCGGGCAAGATTCCTAAACAACCAGGGAACCCGCGATGCACGGCTGCTTTTACAAAATCCTGTCACGTTTGCTAGATTTCTCTGTCGAACCAAAGCAAAAATACTGTAGATGGCAGAAATCCAAAGCAAACACAGAGACATACTGTGGAGAGACGAAAGAGTTAATGTTCCCAATGCAGACACGGGAAGAATTTACAAAGTCCACATAGACAGGATCCAGAGATTGGAATTGAACCCGAGTCCCTCGCACTTTGAAGCAGCAGTGTTGTGTCACCGTGCCGCCCAATGATGGATAATCAGAGTTAGAGACATAGCTACTGTTCTCTGTGATTGGGATTGAGAGTCCTGAATGATGTGTTGCCTACCTGGTACTTGGGTTTGGGATACATCATCTGGGCTGCAGAAGAACCTGGATTGGGCGGGGAATGATCCAGTGGTCAGGATCCATGTAGGTACCAACGATTGGACAAACAAATGACAGTGAAAAGAGCAACGGGTAATACAGGACTAAACTATCATATCGAAATGCATGCAGCATAAGGAATAAGGTAAACACGCTTTTGACTCATTCACAAATTGGCAGGCACGACATGGGCATTACAGTGATATCACTGCAAGAGGATCAGGATTCGGAGCGGAATATTCAAGGATATTCATCCTGTCGAAAAGAGAGGCATGTGGGCAGAGTAATAGAGTTGTTTCATTATTAAGAATGGAATTGAATCATTAATCAATAATAAGAAATGAAGTAAGGTCAGATCATGTAGAATCTGTGTTGGTAGAATTGAGGAATCAAAAAGGTGAAAAAAATGCAGTTAGCGTTATGTACAGGAAGCTGGGGTGCAAGATACACCAGGAGCTAGAAAGTTCTGTAGGAAAGACAAAGTTACAGTGATCCTGTGGGATTTCATTATGCAGGTGAACTGGGAATTCAGGTTGGTAGTGGTTCGCAAGGAAAGGAATTTGTGGAATGTCTATGAGATGGCTTCTTGGAGCAGCTTGTACAGGCAAACTAGATGAAGGAGCTTAAGGTTAAGGAATTCTTAGCAGGCAGTGATCATAATATGATTGAACTTATACTGCAGATTCAGATGGTGAAGGTAGAATCAGTAGTAATGGTATTACAGCTGAATAAAGGCAATTACAGGGACATGAGGGAGGAGCTGGGTAGAATTGGCTGGGAGACGGGCCCAGCAGGAAAGACAGTGCAACAGCAATGGCAGGAGATTTTTGGAGTAATTCAGGGCACAGCAGAGATTTATCCTGAGGAAAGAAGAAGCTTATATAGGGAGGATGGGGCAACCATAGCTGACTAGGGAACTCAGGTATAGCATAAATGCAAAAGAGAAAGGATATAATGTGGCAAAGTGCAGTGTGAAACCTGAGGATTGGGAAGCTTACAAAGACAAAACAGAGGACAAATAAAATAAAATAAGGAGGGAGATTATTAAATAAGGGGGTAAGCGAGCTCGTAAGATAAAGAAAGACTGTAACAGTTTGTTTCGATATATAAAGTTCAAAAGAGCGGCAAAAGTGAACATTGGATTGCTGGAAAATGATACTGGGGAGATAGTAGTAGGGAACGAGAAATGGCCAAGGAACTGAATAATTACTTTGCATCAGCCTTGATTGTGGAAGGCACGAGTAATACATTAAACATTCAAGAGATTGAGGAGCCAGAGCTGAGTATGATGGCCACTACCATGGAGAACATGCTAGAAGAAAATGTAATGGTCCTAAGGTAGTTAAATAACCTTGACCAGATGGACTACATCCCAGTATTATAAGGGAGATAGCTGAAGAAGGAGTGGAGGCGATCGTGGTGATCTTTCAGGAATCACGAGAGTAAGGAACGATCCCAGAGCACTGGGAACCCACTAGCGTGACACCCCATTTTAAAAAGAGAATAAAGAAAAAGACAACAAAAACCCACCATGAATAGTTTAACCTCGGTCGTGGGTAAGATCCCGGAATTCATTGTGAAGGATAAGATTTCTGAATACTTGAAAGTGATTGTTAAAATAGGGCAAAGTTGGCATGATTTCGTCAAGGGAAGTTAATGCCTGACAAATCTGTTGGAATGCTTTGAAGATGAATGAGCAGGCTCGACCAAGCACAGCCAATGGATGTTATCCACCTGGACTTCACGAAGGCCTTTGACAAGGTATCACACAGGAGATTACTGGTTTTGATAACGGTCCGTGGTGTTAGAGCAAGGGTAGTGGTATGAATAGAAGCTTGTCTGTCTGGTAGAAAGAAGAGAGTGGGGATAAATGAGTACTTTTTGAGTGCGAGCAGCAACTAAGGTAAGACTGTTTGTTTTAAAAGTACTTACCGGAAGCGGGCAGCGGTGTTTTCTTTCACTCTCTCTTCACAGAAAGAGCGGGAGAAGCAGGGGGAAGTGACGACGACCAGAGAGGCAGCCGAGACCCGGAAGCAGGTAGAGCGTCAGCTTACCTGGGTAGGTTTGTTTCCCCTTTAAAAGCGCGCAGCCAGTGCAGGGACCCCCTGCGGCCGTTCCCCTCAAGAACAAGTATACCGTTTTGGATACTTGTGGGGGGGACGACTTACCAGGGGTAAGTGACGGGGCTCAGGCCTCTGGCACGGAGCCTGTCCCCACTACTCAAAAGGGAATGGTGGAGAAGAGCAGAGCAATAATAATTGGGGACTCGATAGTTCGGGGCACAGATAGGCGGTTTTGTGGGAACGAGAGAGACTCACGTTTGGTATGTTGCCTCCCAGGTGCAAGGGCACGTGATGTCTCTGATCGTGTTTTCCGGGTCCATAAGGGGGAGGGGGAGCAGCCTGAAGTCGTGGTCCATATTGGCACCAACGACATAGGTAGGAGGAGTGCTGAGGATGTTAGACAGGCTTTTAGGGAGCTAGGTTGGAAGCTCAGAGTTGGAACGAACAGAGTTGTTGTCTCTGGTTTGTTACCCATACCAAGTGATAGAGAGTCGAGGAATAGGGAGAGAGAACAGTTAAATGCGTGGCGACAGGGATGGTGCAGGAGGGAGGGATTTCGGTACTTGGATAACTGGGGTTCTTTCTGGGGAAGGTGGGACCTCTATAAACAGGATGGTCTGCACCTGAACCTGAGGGGCACCAGTATCCTTGGGGGGAGGTTTGCTAGTGCTCTTGGGGGGGGGGGGGGTTTAAACTAACTCTGCAGGGGCATGGGAACCCAGACTGTAGCTTTAGGGTGCAGGATCTGGAGTGTAGGGAGGTTAGGAATATGGCATCAATCTTAAAGGAGGGTGCCTGTAAACAGAAGAGTGGCTTGAAGTGTGTATACTTTAATGCCAGAAGTATACGAAATAAGGTAGATGAACTTGCAGCGTGGGTTGGTACCTGGGACTTCGATGTTGTGGCTATTATGGAGACATGGCTAGATCAGGGACAGGATTGGCTGTTGCAGGTTCCAGGGTTTAAATGTTTTAGTAGGGTCAGAGGTGGGGGTAAAAGAGGGGGGGGGGTGTGGCTTTGCTTGTCAAAGATAGTATTACAGCGGTGGAAAGGAAGATGGACAAAGATTTGCCATCTGAGGTAGTTTGGGTTGAGGTTAGGAATAGGAGAGGTGAGGTCACCCTGTTAGGAGTCTTTTACAGGCCTCCTAATAGTCCTAGAATCGTTGAAGGAAGGATTGCGAAGATGATTCAGGAGAAGAGTGACAGTAATAGGGTGGTTGTTATGGGGGACTTTAACTTTCCTGATATTGATTGGGAAAGCTATAGCTCAAGTTCGTTAGATGGGTCAGTGTTTGTCCAATGTGTGCAGGAGAGTTTCCTGACACAATATGTAGAGAAGCCAACAAGAGGTGAGGCCATAATGGATTTGGTTCTGGGTAACGAACCAGGCCAGGTATTAGAACTAGAGGTAGGTGAGCACTTTGGGGACAGTGACCACAATTCGGTGATTTTTACTCTAGTGATGGAGAGGGATAAGTGTGTACTACAGGGCAAGAGTTATAGCTGGGGGCAGGGAAATTATGATGCGGTGAGGCATGACTTAGGATGTGTGGATTGGAAAATTAGATTCCAAGGCAAGAGCGTAATTGATATGTGGAACTTGTTCAAGGAGCAACAATTGAGTGTCCTTGATAAGTACGTACTTATCAGGCAGGAAGGAAAGGGTCGTGTGAGGGAGCCGTGGTTTAATAAGGAATTGGAATCCCTTGTTAAATGGAAGAGGGCGGCCTTTGTAAAAATGAGGCATGAAGGTTCAATAGGGGCGATTGAGAGTTATAAGGTAGCCCGCAAGGACCTGAAGAGAGAGCTAAGAGCAGCAAGGAGGGGACATGAAAGGTCCTTAGTTGGTAGGATTAGGGAAAACCCTAAGGCTTTCTATAGGTATGTTAGGAATAAAAGAATGACTAGTGTAGGAATAGGTCCAATCAAGGATAGTAATGGGAAGTTGCGTGTGGAGGCTGAAGAGATTGGGGAGGCGCTGAATGAATACTTTTCGTCAGTATTCACTCAGGAACAGGACATTGTTGTCGATATGAATACTGAGGCACGAATAAGTAGAATGGATGGCTTTGAGATATGTGGAGAAGAGGTGTTGGAAATTCTGGCAAGGGTGAAAATAGATAAGTCCCCTGGGCCTGATGGCATTTATCCTAGGATTCTCTGGGAAGCAAGGGAGCAGATTGCAGAGCCATTGGCCTTGATTTTTGTGTCCTCTTTGTCTACAGGAATAGTGCCGGAGGACTGGAGGCTAGCAAACGTGGTTCCCTTGTTCAAGAAGGGGAGTAGGGATAATCCTAGTAACTATAGGCCAGTGAGTCTCACTTCTGTTGTGGGCAAAGTCTTAGAGAGAATTGTAAGGGATAGGATTTATGAACATCTGGATAAGAATAATGTGATCAAGGATAGTCAGCATGGTTTTGTGAAGGGCAGGTCGTGCCTCACAAACCTTATTGAATTCTTTGAGAAGTTGACTAAGGAGGTAGATGAGGGGAAAGCGGTAGATGTGGTATATATGGATTTTAGTCAGGCGTTTGATAAGGTCCCCCATGGTAGGCTACTGCAGAAAATACAGAGATATGGCATTGAGGGTGAGTTGCAGGTTTGGATTAGGAATTGGCTGGCTGGAAGAAGACAGAGGGTAGTTGTTGATGGCAAAGAGGGTAGTAGTTCATCCTGGAGTGCCCTCACTAGCGGTATTCTGCAAGGATCTTTTTTGGGACCATTGCTGTTTGCCATTTTTATAAATGACCTAGAGGAAGGGTTAGAAGGTGGGTGAGCAAGTTTGCGGATGATACGAAAGTCGGAGGAAGGATGTGGCAGGTTACAGCGGGATATAGAGAAGCTGCAGAGCTGGGCAGAAAGGTGGCAAATGGAGTTCAATGTAGCTAAGTGTGAGGTGATTCACTTTGGTAAGAGTAACAAAAAGATGGGGTTATGGGCTAATGGTCGGATACTTGGTAGTGTGGAAGAGCAGAGGGATCTTGGTGTCCATGTACACAGATCTCTGAAAGTTGCCACCCAGGTAAATAGTGCGATGAAGAAGGCATATGGCGTACTGGCTTTTATTGGTAGAGGAATTGAGTTCCGGAGTCCTGACGTCATGCTGCAGTTGTATAAGTCTCTGGTGCGGCCACATCTGGAATATTGTGTGCAGTTTTGGTCGCCATACTTTCGGAAGGATGTGGAGGCACTGGAACGGGTGCAGAGGAGGTTTACCAAGATGTTGCCTGGTATGGTAGGAAGATCCTATGAGGAAAGTCTGAGGCACTTGGGCTTGTTTTCATTGGAGAAAAGAAGGTTTAGGGGTGACTTGATAGAGGTGTACAAGATGATTAGGGGTTTAGATAGGGTTGACAGTGAGAAACATTTTCCACGTATGGAGTCAGCTATTACATCGGGGCATAGCTTTAAATTAAGGGGGGTAGATATAGGACTGATGTTAGGGGTAGGTTCTTCACTCAGCGAGTCGTAAGTTCATGGAATGCCCTGCCAGTAGCAGTGGTGGACTCTCCCTCTTTATGGGTATTTAATCGGGCATTGGATAGGTATATGGAGGATAGTGGGTTAGTGTAGGTTAGGTGGGCTTTGATCGGCACAACATCGAGGGCCGAAGGGCCTGTACTGCGCTGTATTCTTCTATGTTCTATGTTCTATGTTCTCAGGATGGCAGCCGGTGACAAATGGTGATTCAAAATGCTCAGTCTTGGAATTATATCTTTTTACTTGTTACATTAACAATCTAGATGAGGGAATTGAGTGCAATCTGGCTTGGTTTGCAGACGATACAAAGATAGGCAGATGGCCAGGTCGTATTGAGTAGGCAGAGAGGCTGAACAAGGATTTGGACAGGTAAAGAGATCAGCAGATGCATTCCAATGTTGGAAAGTGTGAGGTCATGCACTTTGCACCGAAGAATAGAGGCATGGTCTATTTTTTAAATGGCGAGGAAATTCAGAAATCTGAAGTGCAAAGTGACTGGCGAGTTCTAGTGCAGTGTTCTTTCAAGGTAAGCTTGCAGGTTGAGGCAGTAGTTAGGAGGGCAATTGTAATTAGGATTGGGACCATTTACTACGAGAAGAATTGAATATAAGAACATGATATATATGGCTCTTATCAGACCACATTTGGAGTATTGTGCTCACTTTTGAGCTCCATATGTCAGGAAAGATGTACTGGTCCTGGGGCTTATTCAGAAGACTTTCACGAGAATGGTGATCGGAATGAAAAGCTTATTGTATTTAGAAATGTTTGAGGACTCTGTGTCTATAGTCGATAAAGTTTAAAAGGATAAGAGGGAATAAAATTGAATATACAGAATACTGAATGACCTGGAGCGAGTGGATGTTGATAAGATGTTTCCATTGGACTAGGATCCAAGGGCACAAAGGAACACGTTTTAGAACTGTGATATGGAGAAAGCTATTTAACCATAAAATGGTGCATGGTTGACATTTAATGCCACAGAAGGCCGTGGGTTCAGGTCATTGAGTATATTTGAGACGGAGGGAGATAGATTTTGATTATCCAGGGGATCGAGGGTTACGGGGAGAAGGTCGGGGAATGGGTTTGAGAAACCTTTCAGCAATGATTGAATGATGAAGCAGACTCGATGGGCTAACTGTCCTAATGTATGCTCCAATGTCTTATAGTCTTCTGGTCTAAAACGTAAGGAAGTACCTTGCAACTCTGAGAAGATAGATTCATGTTCTTCATGAATGTCAGAAGCTGTTGGGAATAGTTAACTGTTTTAGAATGAAGGTACTGTGGTTGCTGTCGGGTTGGTGGATAATATGACATTCAGTGCAGGATCACACACCAACTGCCTTGTATTAATGTGCTGAGAGCGTGTTTGGCGGCACGGTGGCACAGTGGTTAGCACTGCTGCCTCACAGCGCCAGAGACCGGGTTCAGTTCCCGCCTCAGGCGACTGACTGGAGTTTGCACGTTCTCCCCGTGTCTGCGTGGGTTTCCTCCGGGTGCTCCGGTTTCCTCCCACAGGCCAAAGATGTGCAGGTCAGGTGAATTGGCCATGCTCACTTGCCCGTAGTGTTAGGTAAGGGGTAAATGTAGGGGTATGGGTGGGTTGCGCTTCGGCAGGGCGATGTGGACTTGTTGGGCCGAAGAGCCTGTTTTCACATTGTAAGCAATCTAATCTAAAACTTGGACCTCTCTGTTTCTCATAATGGGGAGTAGGGGTTGGGGTGGGTGGGCGTAACATCATCCCAGGCATTTCAACTATCCTGAGTGAATCAGCAGTCATCAATGTATCACCTTCTCATTGTATGTTTCGAATATAAGGAGTGATTGTCCATCTCTCTTAGGGTTCAATACAATCATCTCTTATTCCCTGACAGCGCTACAGATCAACCTTCGCTCACTCCTCATGGTGCCATCATCGCAGGGATTAATCTGGTCGAACTTCTCTTCACTCTCTCTGTGGTATGAAGATCACTCCATTTCAAAGTTAGAAAATCTGACCACAATACCTTCAGCTAGTAGGAGCCAAGGGGGATTAGTGAGTAGTATGAGCTCTCCCTGTGGGGAAGGGGGTACAATCTCTTCTTATTTGTGTTATATGATGGTTCATTGCACAAGGAGTTATTAAGAGTTTTGAGTTGGTTGTTTTTGCAGTTGTATTTTCAAGTTTAATCGAACTGTTTACCACGTTTGCTCGATGCACAATAAAAGGGGTCCTTCCTCACAAGGGGGCACAGGCTGTTTCGGATGGTTATGGCTTATCACTCGTTTAAATGGTGCACCTGGAACATTAAACGGGTGTCATTGACCAATTGATGCTTTCAGGCCTGAGAAAGGAAAGGGTCGATGTAGCCTTGGTGTCACAAAAAAAGATATCTAACCGATAAGGAACATTTAAAGTTACAGAAGAGAGTGTTTTGCTTGGTGTTATTATCATTCTTTAATTCGAAATGCAGAGGAGTAGCTTTTCTCATTCAGAAGAACCTTCCATATCAGTTGTTTGACTAAATTAAGGACGAATGTCAGCTGGTTCTGGTCCTTAAAGCTTAATACATAGAGAGGAACATGAGATCGATTCAACGTGTCATAGAGATGCATAACATGGAAACTGACCCTTCGGTCCAAAAAGTCCAGGCTGACCAGATATCCCAATCCAATCTAGTCCCGCCTGCCAGCACCCGGCCCATATCCCTCCATACCCTTCCTATTCATATATCCATCCAAATGCCTCCTAAATGTTGCAATTGTACCAGCCTCCACTACTTCATCAAGCAGCTCATTCCATCCACGTACCACCCTATACATGAAAAATTACCCCTCAGATCTCTTTTATATCTTTCCCCTCTCACCCTAAACCTATGCCCTCGAATTCCGGACTCCCTGACGCCATCAATAAGACTTTGCCGATTTACCCTATCCATGACCTCATACTTTTGTAAACTTCTATAAGGTCACCAGTCAGCCTCCAATACTCCAGAGTGAACAGCCCCAGCCTCTTCGGCCTCTCCCTACCGCTCAAATCTTCCAACCCTGGCAGCATCCTTGTAAATCTTTTCTGAACCCTTTCAAGTTTCACAACATCTTTCCGTTAGGAAGGAGACCAGAATTGCACCAAATATTCGAATAGTGGCCTATCCAATGTCTTGCACAGCCGCAACATGACCTCCCAACTCCTGCACTGACCAAGAAAGGGAAGCATATCAAATGCCTTCTTCACTACCCTGTCTACATGCGACTCCACTTACAAGGACCTGTGAACCTGCACCCCAAGGTCTCTTTGTTCAACAACTCTCTCCAGGACAATTAAGTGTATAAGTCCTGTTCAGATTTGCTTTCCCAAAATGCAGCATCTCGCATTTGTCTGAATAAAGCTCCATCTTCCACTTCTCAGCCCAATGGCCCATCTGGTCAAGATCCTGTTGTAATCTGAGGAAACCCTCTTCGCTGCCAACTACACCTGCAATTTTGGTGTCATCTGCAAACTTACTAACTGTACCTCATATGCTCGCATCCAAATCATTTATGCAAATGACAAAAAGTAGGGGACGCAGCACCGATCCTTGTGGTACTCCACTGGTCACGGGCCTCCAGTCTGAAAAAAATCCTCCTCCACCACCCTCTGTCTTCTTCCTTGCAGCCAGTTCTGTATCCAAATGGCTAGTTCCCCCTGTATTCCATGAGATTTAACCTTGCTAATCAGTCTCCCATGGGGAACCTTGTCGAACACCTTATTGAAGTCGACATATATCACATCCACAGCTCTGCCCTCATCAATTCTCTTTGTTACTTCTTCAAAAAATCTCAATCAAGTTGATGAGACATGATTTCCCACGCACAAAGCCATGTTGACTATCCCGAATCAGTCCTCATCTTTCTAAATACATGGACATCCTGACCTCAGGATTCTCTTCAACACCTTTTTCACCATCGACATCTGGCTCAGCGGTCTATAGTTCCCTGGTTTGTCCTTACCCCACTTTTTAAACAGTGGCAGCACATTTGCCAACTTCCAGTCTTCCACCACCTTACTGGTGACTATCGATGATACAACTACCTCAGCAAGGGGCCCAGCAATCACTTCTCTAGCTTCCCACAGAGTTCTCTGGTACACCTGATCAGGTGCTTGGAATGTATTCCCTTTACCCGTTTCAAGACATCCAGCACTTCCTCCTCTGTAATCTGGACATTTTGCAAGATGTCACCATCTATTTCCCTACAGTCTATATCTTCCATATCATTTTCCACAGTAAATACTGATGCAAAATATTCATTTAGTATCTCCCCCATTTTCTGCAGCTCCATGCAAATGCCGCCTTACTGATCTTTGAGGGGCCCTATTCGTTCCCTAGTTACTTTTTTGTCCTTAACATATTTGTAAATAAAAAACCCTTTGCATTATCCTTAATACTATTTTCCAGACCTATCTCATGTCCCCGTTTTGCCCTCTTGATTTCCCTCTTAAGTATACTCCTACTTCCTTTATACTCTTCTATGGATTCATTTGATCTATCCTATCTATACCTGACATACGCTTCCTTCTTTTTCTTAACCAAACCCTCAATTTCTTTCGTCACCCAGCATTCTGTATACCTACCAGTCATTCCTTTCACCCTGACAGGAATATCATTTTGCTCGATTCTTGTTATCTCATTTCTGAAGTCTTCCCATGTTCCAGCTGTCTCTTTACCTGCGAGCATCTGCCCCCCCCCCCCTGCCCCCCAGCACCCCAGCTTTCGAAGGGTCTTGCCTAATACCGTCAAAATTGGCCTTTCTCCAATTTAAAGCTTCAACTTTTAGATCTTGTGTATTCTTTTCTTTCACGATTTTAAAACGAATATAATTATGGTCGCTGGCCCCAAAGTGCTCCCCCACTGACACCTCAGTCATCTGCCCTGCCTTATTTCCCAAGAGCAGGTCAAGTTTGCACCTTCTGTAGTAGGTGCATTCACATATTAAATCTGAAAATTGTCTTGTACGCACTTAAGAAATTCCTTTCCTTTTAAACCTTTAACACTATGGCAGTGCCAGTCGATGTTTGGAAAGTTACAAAATCCCCTACTATAACGATCCTATTATTCTTCCAGTTAGCAGAGCTTTCCTTAAATGTTTGTTTCTCAATTACCCTCTGACTATTGGGGGATCTATGATACAATCCCAATAAGGCTATCATCTCTTCCTTATTTCTCAGTTCGACCCAAATAACTTCCCTGGCTGGATTTCTGGGAATATCCTCCCTCAGCACAGCTGTAATGCAATCCCTTATCAAAAATGCCACTCCTCTCCTCTCTTGCCTCCCTTTCTATCCTTCCTGTAGCATTGTATCCTGGAACATTAAGCTGCCAGCACTATCCATCACTGAGCCATATTTCTGTGATTGCTATGAAATCCCAGTCCCATGTTCCTAACCATGCCCTGAGATTATCTGCATTTCCTGTTAGGCCCCTTGCTTGAATAAATGCAGTTTAATTTATTAGTCCTACATTATCCCTGCATGCCCTGATTGTTTTACGCACTTCTGTTCTCAACTGTACCAGTCTCAGATTGATCTTTTTCCTCACTAGCTCCCTGGATCAACCCCCAACCGTCACCTTACTAGTTTAAATCCTCACGAGAAGTTCTAGCAAATTTCCCTGCCAGTATCGTAGTCCCCTTCCAATTTAGGTGCAATCCGTCCTTCTTGTACAGGTTAGTCCTACCCAAAAGAGATTCCAATGATCCAAAAATGTGAATCCTTCTCCCATACACCAGCTCCTCAGCCATGCATTCATCTGCTCTATCCTCCTATGCCTACACTCACTAGTTAGTAGCACTGAGAGAAATCCAGATATTACTACCCTTGAGGACCTCCTCTTTAAATTTATGCCTTACTCTCTGTAATCTCCCTTCAGAATCTCAACCTTTTCCCTTCCTATATCGTTGGTTCCAATGTGGACAATGACCTCTTGCTGGTCCCTTTCCCCCATGAGTACATTCTGCACCCTCTCTGAGACAAACTTGATTCTGAAACAGGGAAACAACACTCCATTCTGCTTTTTCTCTTCTGGCCAGAGAAACGTTTGTTTGCACCTTGGACTACAGCATCCCCTAACTCAATTGATCTCTTGGAAGCCGACGTGCCCCGCGTTAGAACATAGAACATAGAACATAGAACAATACAGCACAGAACAGGCCCTTCGGCCCACGATGTTGTGCCGAACTTCTATCCTAGATTAAGCACCCATCCATGTACCTATCCAAATGCCGCTTAAAGGTCGCCAATGAATCTGACTCTACCACTCCCTCGGGCAGCGCATTCCATGCCCCCACCACTCTCTGGGTAAAGAACCCACCCCTGACATCTCCCCTATACCTTCCACGCTTCACCTTAAATTTATGTCCCCTTGTAACACTCTGTTGTACCCGGGGAAAATGTTTCTGACTGTCTACTCTATGTATTCCTCTGATCATCTTATAAACCTCTATCAAGTCACCCCTCATCCTTCGCCGTTCCAACGAGAAAAGGCCGAGAACTCTCAACCTATCCTCGTACGACCTACTCTCCATTCCAGGCAACATCCTGGTAAATCTTCTCTGCACCCTCTCCAAAGCTTCCACATCTTTCCTAAAGTGAGGCGACCAGAACTGCACACAGTACTCCAAATGTGGCCTAACCAAAGTCCTGTACAGCTGCAACATCACCTCACGACTCTTGAATTCAATCCCTCTGCTAATGAACGATAATACTCCATAGGCCTTCTTACAAACTCTATCCACCTGAGTGGCAACCTTCAAAGATCTATGTACATAGACCCCAAGATCCCTCTGTTCCTCCACCTGACCAAGAACCCTACCATTAACCCTGTATTCCGCATTCTTATTTGTTCTTCCAAAATGGACAACCTCACACTTGGCAGGGTTGAACTCCATCTGCCACTCCTCAGCCCAGCTCTGCATCCTATCTAAGTCCCTCTGCAGCCGACAACAGCCCTCCTCACTGTCCACAACTCCACCTATCTTTGTATCATCTGCAAATTTACTGACCCACCCTTCGACTCCCTCCTCTAAGTCATTAATAAAAATTACAAACAGCAGAGGACCCAGAACTGATCCCTGCGGAACTCCACTTGTAACTGGACTCCATGCTGAATATTTACCATCTACCACCACTCTCTGACTTCGACCGGTTAGCCAGTTTTCTATCCAATTGGCCAAATTTCCCTCTATCCCATGCCTCCTGACTTTCCGCATAAGCCTACCATGGGGAACCTTATCAAATGCCTTACTAAAATCCATGTACACTACATCCACTGCTCTACCCTCATCCACATGCTTGGTCACCTCCTCGAAGAATTCAATAAGACTTGTAAGGCAAGACCTACCCTTCACAAATCCGTGCTGGCTGTCCCTAATCAAGCAGTGTCTTTCCAGATACTCGTAAATCCTATCCCTCAGTACCCTTTCCATTACTTTGCCTGCCACAGAAGTAAGACTAACTGGCCTGTAATTCCCGGGGTTATCCCTATTCCCTTTTTTGAACAGGGGCACAACATTCACTACTCTCCAGTCCCCTGGTACCACCCCAGTTGCCAGTGAAGACGAGAAGATCATTGCCAACGGTACTGCAATTTCCTCTCTTGCTTCCCACATAATCCTAGGATATATCCCGTCAGGCCCGGGGGACTTGTCTATCCTCAAGTTGTTCAAAATGTCCAACACATTAGATCCAGTCTCAGTACCAGAAACTTGGCTGTTCGGGCTACGTTCCCCTGAGAATCCATCACCCCCTACATTTTCCAAAACAGCATACCTGTTTGAAATGGGTATATCCACAATCGACTCCTGCCTTAGGTGCCTATCGCTCTTACACTTCCTGGAGTTAACATGTCTTTGTGACTGTACCTGAGACTTTCCCCCCTTCCTGTAACTGCCATCCATCACATACTGTTGCTGTTGCAAATTTCTTATCGCTTCTATCTGTCTCTCCAACCAATCCACTCGATCTGGTAAGATTCGCATCCAACAACATTTATGGCAGATATAATCCGCAGTAATCCTTAAACTCTCTTTAAACTCCCACATCTGACAAGAAGTACATATCACTGCAAAGGCCATTTTTGGTCCTTCACAATCGACAGACCCAGAAAATAACACCGCCTTATTCCTCTACAAATACTGCACCAGTTTAAATTAATAGTTATGGCTTATATTTTAAGTTTAATCAAGATACTTATCTCTAAAAACATATACTCAAGAAAGAACCCACTGCACTCACTACTGCAGCCTTTCTACTGGACAGACTTAAAACAACGATGAACTGATCTGATTCTGTGTTGTGAACTTCACCCAAACAGGCTTCTCCAAAATTAGTCATGAAATTCACTGTTTGTTAATTTTCCCAGATGCACTCTGATGTCCAGCGTTACATGAATTAAAAAATAGCAAAGGGAATAAGTGTGTAGGTTCTCTCTCTCTCTCTCTCTCTCTCTCTCTCTCTCTCTCTCTCTCTCTCTGTCTCCCCTCCACTGTCCTCACCATGTGCTTCCTTTGTCTGTTCTTCTCCCTTTTTAAAAGTGCCGTGTTTTGACTTTTTTTTCCCAAAGTTCCAAAACAATACAACAGCATAAAACAGCAATTGCTGCTCCTGGACTTCGAGGAAATAACCTCTACCACTTAAAACACCTCAAAAAAGGTGGAGCTCTTACAGCCAGAAATGTTTCCTGTCCTCCATCTTGCCCCTGGTACACCCCTCAACTTTGTAACAGATGCACTCTCCAGGTTGATGTCCCTTGGGGTGGGGCACCATACAATTATAGGGGGAGACTTTAACCCGACATCTGGATCCCAAGGTGGATAACATGTTTCAGGTTCTCGACGATATTTCCTTGCAATCCAGGCAGCTGGTGGATCTAAACAGGGAATTGTGCCTGGTGGATGTGTGGAGATGGTTCACTCTAAGGGTTGGTACTTCACCTTTTTTACCTAAGCCACAAAAGTGCCAAACTAGGATTGACATGTTTTTGCCCGATTGGCCTTTTTGAATTCAGTGCTGTTTTGTAGAATTGATAACATAGCCATTTCTGATCATGTGGCAGTTTACATGGAGATTAAGGATGGTGGCGACGGGACAGGCTCACAGTACTGGCGCATGGATACTTTCCTCCTGAACGATAGCTCGTTTATTATATTTTTAAAGGGATTTATTAATATATTTGTACCTAAATTTGGACAGCCAGTAATCCGACCGTGCTCTGGGAGACTGCACATGCCTTGGCAATGGGTTTGATTATTTCTTACTCGGCGACTCGGAAGCGGTAGAATGGAACAGCTGAGACAGCATATTTTGAAGACCGTCTGTAACTAAGTTGCAGCAGATTACAATGCTCCGAGCTGCTCTGAACGCTGCCTTCATCCAGACAGTAAAGAGAGTGATTTCATTTGCGAAACAGAAGTTATTTGATTATGGTGATAATCTGGGTAGATATCTGGCATACTTGGCCAGAAAGAAGAGTGTCCCCAGTCTATCACATTCATTCGTGAGTGTTCTGTTACTATCACCTGCGATCCCAGAAGGGTTAATGCAACATTCAGGAAGTTATTTTCTGGGATGTTCCAGTCAGAGGGCTGTGAGGACAGATTGGCGACGATGGAGCACTTTGTTTGGACCCTGGAACTCCCAGGTGTAACTTCAGAGCAGGCTCTCGTTTGAATGCCCCTCTGACAATCCAAGAGATACAGGAGGCGGTGAGGCAGCTCCAGAGTGGTAAAACACCGGGCCCAGATGGATTTTAGAGTTAGATTTAAAAGGAGTTCATAGACCTGCTGTCTGGGCCAATGTTGGATATGTACAATTATTCTCACAGTCAGGATTACATCCCATCCTCTCTGAGAGAACGAAATATTTATCTTATTCTCCAGAGGATTGCACTTCATGTAGGCCTATATCCTTATTAAACGTGGACTATAATACTTTGGTGAAAATGCTGACGTTGAAGCTGGAGAATGTCTTGCCCTTCATTGTGAAATAATACCAGACAATTTTTATTAGGGATTACAGGTCGTCTAATAATATTAGGAGAGTGTTAACATGGTTCAGGTGTGCCAGCAAGGGTCGATTCCAGGCTTGGTAGTGGATGCAGAGAAAGCAGTTGACAGAGTGGAGTGGCTGTACCTCTTTTATGTTCTGGAAAGGTTTGGCGTTGGAGGGGTCTTTGTTAGTAAGGTGGCAGTGTTATATAGGGAACCTAAAGCAGTGGATTTCACTTATGGTGTAAGGTCTGAGAATTTTACCAATGGCTGAGGCAGCCGTCAACGGTTTCCCGTTACACTGTTACTATTTACACTGGAGATTGACCGTTGGCAGAGGCCGTCCGGAGTGACCACAATATAATTGGCCTGGAGGCAGGATCAGGATTGCATAAGATCACCCTTTACACAGATTACGCTCTTCTCTTTCTAACGAGCTCGATGATATCTATGCCCAATTAAATACAAGTGATTAATTTATTTGGATCTTTCTCAGGATATAAAATCAATTTTATTAAATCAGTGGCCATGCCTGTCTCGGATCTTCTTAGATTACCTGATCTTGGAAGTTAAATCCGATTCCCTTCCAGATGGTCAGAGGGAGGTTTCCTGTATTTAGGCATTTTTATCACCCCAGCCTCCAATCAATTAGATAAAGCTAACTTCCTGCAGTTGCTTGAGAACATAGGGCAGGACCGCCAGTGCTGGGAGGATCTTCCAATACCATAGTTGGGTAGAATTGCTCTGGTTAAAATGAATGTACTTCCTCGTTCATTATATCCCATGCAAATGCACCTTTTGATGCTGCCCAGGTAGCCTATATGGAGGGTTACAGTCGGCTTTGATCTTTTATTTAGCATCACGTGCAGCCTCTAATGGAGCTCACCCTATTTCAGCTTCCGCGGGTCTGAGGGATGTGGATTTTACACACTTTAAGAAATACCAATTGAGTTCCCTCCTAGCCTATGTGGCTGATTGGGCTTGCCAAGACCCGCGGTCAATGTGGTTGGACATCGACGCCTCCCAGGCAAAATGTCCCCACATTAATCTGTTGTTCATGGACAAGATGAGGACTGTTATGGACCATTGCAGAAATCCACTGTCCTTAACACAGTTAAAGCATGGAGAATGATGCAACAAAGTGAAGGCAATCTACAAAAAAAACTTATCCTTTTACTCCCATTGTAGGATTGTTGGATGCTGGCTTTTGGCTTTGGGAGTCCAGAGGAGTTTCCTGTTTGGGAGACTTATTTAAAGGGGAGGGAGGCTGAGCCAGAAATATGAGCTATCGAGGAGATTAGGGATTTTTATACAGAAAAGGACAACATCAATGGTTAGTCCCCATAGGTCGAATATCGAGGTGAGAGTCCTTCAGTCCACTCTCTCAGTCAGTACTTTCTGGCATTTAATAGGAGGTAGTGTCTCAAAGGACATCGAACAGCTGTGTGGATTTTGGGTTCAGCAACTGGGGGTGGATATCTTCACCAGAGGAGTGGGCAAATATTTGGAAGAATGCCTGGAAGATTTCAATTTGCAATAGGAGGCAAGTAATGCAACTGAAGGTACTCTACAGGGTTTATTTGACATCGGAGTGGCTTGCCAAATTTAAGACAAGATCGTCCCCAATGTGCCCAAATGTAAAACAGATGGTGGTACTCTTATTCATTGCTTGTGGCCACGCCACAAACATCGTAGATTTTGGGGCGCAATTGCGAGGGTTTTGGAAGGGGTCTTGGGAACCGAGGTCAAGATAGATCTGATTTCCCGCCTCTTGGGTTCGCCAAATCACCCGTCTTTGGGAAGAGATTGTTTAGCATCGTTTCATTTTGTGTGAGGAAGAACATTCTGATGAGGTGGATGCCGGAAAATCCCCCAGGGTTCTCGGAGTGGTGTAGATTAGTTATGGAGCACATCCCCCTGGACTTCCTTGCAATTATCTTGCATCAGAAAATTGAACTTTTTTATAAGATGTAACTGCCCTTTTTGAACCATGTAGGCGCGTACTTATTGGCTATTTTGTTCAGGGCCTTTTTGTAACCATAAGCATTGTGTCTGCTGTCCTAGATGCCCTACGGGAGGAAAAATTCTCAACAAACACGGCCAACCCATACTGTGCACAGACAGTGCAGACCACACCATCCATGGGGTGCTGTGCAGTGTATAACAGTGAATTGCTCTGTAAAGCTGGTGCAGTTGCCCTCCCAGCATGTAGAGTTGTGTACCTCACCCCAGTGCATTGATCTGTAAACCTGGACCAGTTACCCTCCCAGCATGTAGAGCTGTGTCCATCACGCTAGTACATTGTTCAGTAACATTGTGTTAGATCACTTCCCAGAGTGGGGAAACTTGCAACTCATGCTGGAAGTGACAGGATATGCAGCTCCCATCCATTTACAGCTTCATACTTCCATTGTGCAAAGTGATGCAGAACAACTGGTGAAAAGGAAGGAGGATGTTTACTTAAGGTTGAGGAGGCAAGGATCAGACAGGACTCCAGAGGGTTACAAGTTAGCCAGGAAGGAACTGAAGAATGAACTCAGGAAAGCAAGAAGCTGCCATGAAATGTCCTTGGTGGGTAGGATTAAGGTAAAAGTGAAGACGTTCTACACGTATGTCAGGAACATGAGGACGGCCAGAGTGTGGGAAGGCCTTATCACAGATTGTGGAGGGAATTTGCCTCATGAGTTGGAAGAGGTAGGGAATGTCCTTAATGAATGCTTTGCTTCAGTATTCACTACTGAGAGGGGCATTGAAGTTTATGGGGAGAATGTGAAACAGGCTGATATGCTAGAACAGGAGGATGTGATGAAAAATTTGAGAAACACAAGGATAGGTAATTCTCCTTGGCCAAACAGAATATAAGCAAGGATGCTACAGGCAACGAAAGAATTGATTGCTCCGCATTTGGCAATGATCTTTGCTTCCTCACTGTCCACTGGAGTCAGGCCAGATGAAAAGAGGTTGGCAAATGTTATTCCCTTGTTTAAGCAATGGAATAGGGATAATCTTGGGAATTATAGACCAATCAGTCTTATAACAGTGGCAGTCAAAGAATTGTAGAGGATTCTGAGAGACATGATTTATGATTACGTGAAAAAAAAACATCGTTTGATTGAGATAGTCAGTATGACTTTGTGAGGGGCAGGTCATGCCTCACGAATCTTTTTGAACTATTTGAGGATGTGACAAAACATGTTTATGAAGGTAGTTCAATGGATGTTGTGTATATGGATTTTAGCAAGACTTTTGATAAATTTACACACAGTAGGCCCATTCAGTAAGTAAGGAGGCATGGGATGCAGGGAAATCTGGTTATCTGGATACACAATTCCTGGCCCATAGAGGACAGAGGGTGGAAGAAGATCGAAGCATTCAGTCTGGAGCTCTGTGATCAGTGGTGTCCTGCAGTATCAGTTTTCGGACCTCTGCTCTTTGCGATTTTTATGAATGGTTTGGATGAAGAAGTGGAAGTGTGGGTTAGTACGTTTTCCAAAAACACAAAGGTCGGTGGAGTTCCGGATAATTTTGAGGTATGTTGTAGGTTGCAATGGAACATTGACAGGATTCAGAACTGATCAAGTTAAACCTGGAAAAGTGTGAAGTCATTCAATTTGGAAGTTCGAATTAGAATGTAGAGTATTGGGCTGAAGGCAGTATGCTTGGCAGTGCGGAGGAACAGAGGGATCTTGGGCTCCATGTCCAGATATGCCTCACAATTGCTACCCAGTTTGATGGCAAATCGGCAAAAGGGAGGACTGCAGATGCTGCAGAAAAATCGACATTTCAAGCAGGAGCTCTTCATCATCTGATAAAGAGCTCCTGCCCGCAACATCAATTTTCTCGCTCTTCGGATGCTGCCTGACCTGCCGTGCTTCTCCAACTCCACCCTAATCTGGACCCAAGTTGATGTAGTTGTTAAGAAAGTATATATTGTGTTGGCTTTCACAAGCTAGGGAACTGAGTTTCAGAGTTGTGAGGTTGTGCTACAGCTCTATAAAGCACGGATTAAACTACTTTTATTAAGTTGAAGGTATGTGTAGTACCTTTTAAGAAAGAGTGAATGTCGTTCTCCACTGAGAGCTTGCAAGCACTTGTTGTATGACTAGCTAGCAGTTCCAGCGTATACTGGAAAAAATAAAACATGCAATGTTTGACTGTGAAACAGATACCTTGAGTTGTGGTTGCTGTTTTGACAACAATTTGAATTTAACCAATCAGTTTAAATTATGCCCCAGGATACTAAAGTCCATCGATTTTGAATTTATTGTTTTGCCAACATCCAACCAAAGAGATGATCTAATATTGAGGGGCATAATAGAAACTGGCAGTTCGTGAGTTAGGCTGAGAGTAACTGCCATCTAGCGAGAAACTGCCATGCAAAACTCTCTCTGTCAAAGATACTGTTTTTGTATGAAACATCCTTGCACTAAAATTCAGAAGACAACCCAGGAAGATCTTCAGTTGAAAGAAGGAGAACACTGGAGATGACAGATGCTGTGTGGTTTTGAAATTAAGTAAATGCAATTTTAATATGTGCTTTTATTGTTGGAACATGATGTTGTGATAAAGTTAGAGGCAGATACCAATCAGTTCAGAGAAAGAGGAGTTTAGAGTTGTGAATAGTTGTTCAATGTTCACTTTTAGAGTTAAGGAATAAATTGATATTATTTATCCTTAAAGAGTGAAATTTGGGATTTGTCACTCGTACTTTAACAGCTTACGAGGCGACTATAGCTTTTCTGGCTGTTTGGTTTAATTAGCGGAAGGGTTCATCGCTGTGAGGTAACACTACACGTGGAAAATTGTGTTTAGTTCTGGTCGCTTTGTCATAGAAAAGGTGTGGAAGCTATAGAGATGGTGCAGAGGATTTCCTGCAGTGAGATAGAAATATTGACACACAGCACACAGAGCAAGTGAAATATTGAGAATGTCACCACACGAAAAAAGTAAATACTGGCAGATTCTCCATGTCTGTATAAACATCAGTGTGTCAGTGTGTGTATAGTATGTATGTATTGATTACAGTGTATCTGTGTGTGCATGTGCATCAGTGTATCAGTATGTGTCGCTGTATGTCTGTACTAGTATCTGTGTGACTGCATCAATTTCTCTGTGTGTGTTTGTGTGTGTGTGTCTGTATTCATTACTGTGTGTCTTTCCGTGTCTTTATTCGTCTCTGTGTGTACCTAAGTGTCTCTGTTTGTATCCGTGTGCATAGCAGATATGTCAGTCTCTGTGGTGTTTAAAGTGAAGCAATGCCCACGCGGCTAGCTTTCATACTCTACTACGTCGACGGCATTCCTGGTGAAGTGCTTCGGCCCAAAACATTGATTTTCCTGCTCCTCGGAAGCTGCCTGACCTGGTTGCTTTTGCAGGACCACACTCTGGACTCTGATCTCCAGCATCTGCAGACCTCACTTTCTCACATCAGAGTTTCAGTCTGGGAGGGAGACAGCTCACAGCACCATCCAAACTGACAGCACCGTCACCCCCCACACACGCAATCACACATATAGGCAGGTATAGGGAGGATCGTAATTGTACTGAGGACCCTTCGAGTGGAGAATGTTTATGTAGAGTAATGCCTGCGCTCCTACTACAACGTGGAAGTGATTTGTCTTTGAAGATTATTCACACAGTGTACACAATAAAGAGTATTTCGTCTGCAACTGCACCCAATCAATGTCGAACGAAACATTTGTAAGGTGATATAATGCGTTTATTGCACGTTCTTTAACTTGAAAACTTTTGTAATGCGCTCTTACAAATTATAAGTGAGAAAGGTTTGAAAAGTCCTGAACCTGACCCAGTGATGATGGTAATATCTCTGGAACAATATTATTAGGTATCAGACGAAACTACTCTGTGCTTAAAAAGGGTTATTTGAAAACCCAAGCAGCTGTGCAATCTGAGTGATTCACAGAATTTGATGTCCCCTGAGAGAGAAAAAAATCTGACATTGTGCAGGGGAGGCCAGCAGAGGGTGGCATTGTATGGCTCTACACTTAACGTTGACAGACAGTAGAGATGGAGGAAGAGGGAGGGTGTTGGTATCAATTTCAGGGGATTTACCCTAAAAGCTACAAAGAGCACGTTTAACAGAGATGCAGACAGAGATACGCATAAACATACATAGACACATTGAACACACAACACATATAGATACAGGTATGAACACTTACACACTAACACGTGCAAACTCCTGCACTCAGAAAAAGTAGTTTACTAACTATAGAGATCAATACGTTTTTCATTAACAAGGGAACCATTTGATCGGTTGGCGAAGGAAAACGAATGCGGCTGAGAAACATTTCACCCGTGATCAAACGGCACAGCAGATCCGATTGGATAAATGGCTTAATTCTGCACCAATTTCCTATTTTCTGTAGTGATTCATTTTGGAAGGTCGAATCCAAATGCAGATTACAGAGTGAAAGGTAGCATTAATGGCCGTGTAGAGGAACAGACGGATCTTAGGGTTCACGTCCGTAGGTACCTCCAAGTTGCCATTCACGTTGATAGGGGTGTTAATAGGAATATGGTGAGTTGGTTTTCGTTAACAGGGAGATTGAGTTTAAGAGCCGCGAGATTATGCTGTAGCCCTGGTTAAACCACACATGAAGTATTGTGTTGAGTACTGGTTGCCCCATTATGGTACGAAATTGGAACCTTTCCAGAGGTTGCAGACAGGTTTTACCAGGATGTTGTCTGTGCAGGAGGGCATGTCTTATGGAGAATTTCTAAGGGAACTCGGCTTTTCTCATTGAAGTGAAGAAGGATGAGAGCGACATAACATAGGTGTGCAAGTTGATGAGGCAATCATAGAGTGGACAACTGGAGACGTTTTAGCTGGGTGGAAATGGCTATCACACAGGAAGTATAATTTTAAAGTGATTGGAGGAAGGCTGAGACAGAGACAGTTTTTTGTTCTACAGATAGTGGTAGGTGCGTGAAATGCACAGCCAGTGGTGGTAGTAGAATCAGATACATTAGGGACATTCAAGCAACTCTTAGATAGACACATGGATAATAATAAAATGAAGGGTATGAAGTATAGTTTAGTCTTAGATTACGATAAAAGATTGGCACAACATCGAAGGTTGAAGTCCTGTGCTGTGCTGCACTTTCTATGTTCCAATTTCCTACACTCTTGTGAGCTTATGGTATCTGGAGTTCATCTAACCTCAGTTGAGGCTAAATGTGGACAGTATTTGATTGTCGGTTGTTAAAGGAAATGTGGACAGTTTGAGTTTTGAATGGCCTATATCTGTTTCTAATTGTTGTGTCCCTGTGTCGAAAGAGTGGTGATTGGCTTGAGGGCGACACATTTTAAGAATAAGGGCATTCCCATTTCAGACTGAGACAGGGATGTTCCTTTCTGTTTAGGGTTGTGTGATCTGTACTGTTCCCACGCCCGAGCAGCAGTGAAGACTGTCTACTAAAAACATTCAAAATTGGGTTTCCTACATCATTGATGAACAAAAGAATCCACGTTTATTGGGAACAGAGAGGAAATGGAAGTTTAGTTACAATCACATCAACCATGCACATTCTAAAAGGAGCAGCAGGCGCGAAGGGCTGAATGGCCACCTGCTGTTCCGAACCCATGTCTTGTTCTCTCACTCAAACTCTCGATTTGTTACAGAGGGAGAGGAAGATCCAATTCCGCCCGTCATCAATGAGACACGAGGAGAACTTTTTGCCCTTTAAGGATTTACAAAGGAAGATGATAAAATCATTCAGCCATTTCAGTACATTACAAGTCACATGAGGGGGCAAACCAACCTTTCTGAGCTGCTATGCAGGAACAGGGAACCCCGGGTACCTATCAGGAAACAGACAGTAGGGATTGATGTTTGTTTTCAGTTTGGAAATCTTTAACGTGGTGGAGTTCCTTCGATGTCAATGCAAGATCAACAACTATTTCGAACCTGTAAATGATTTGGATGTGGGGATTGATTGGATTCGACCTCATGTGGCTCAGCCACCAAGACATTCATTCAATAAGATGTCAAGTGGAGGTAGAGAGTCTGTAATGGGGGTAGAGACAGGTGGGGTTAGTGTGTAAACCTTTAGCAAAAACAGTATAACCTGCGCGAATGAAGTTTATGCTGTAACAATAGGGTAAAACAACAGTAAACAACTTAATAGGAGCGCGATCACAAAACTCAGTGGTACAAAGGGATTCGTGCATCCTGGTACATGCATCACACAAAGTTATTATGCCGATGTGATAAGTGGTTAGGAAAGTGTATGCAATTATTCTATTCCATACAAAGTTTATCAGTATATTTTACTGCATCTGTAAAGGGGCTTTCTGAGGCCATATCTGATGAATTGCGTGTAGTTATGATTCCCTAAACTGAAAAATAAATATAATCAATTGATTCGGAAGCTTTATGAAGTTGTACTTTTCCTGGAAAGAAGGCCTTATTCTGCCTTACACCTCAGAAACAGACCTTTCGGTTCACCTTGTCCATGACGACCCGATGTCCTCAATTAATCACGTCCCATTTGCCAGCACTTGGCCCATAATCCTTCCTATTCAAGTATCCAGTCAAATGTTTTTTAAATGTTGTAATTTTCCCAGCCGCCAACACTTCCTTTGGCAGTTCATTCCATACACTCCAAGAAAAGATTACTACTTTTATTTCTTTTAAATCTTACCTCCTCACCTTCAAACTATGTGCTCTAGTTTTGGACTCCCTAAACCTCAGAAAATGTCCTTGGCTATTTGCCATTTCCATGCCCCTCATGATTTTATAAACCTCGACAAGGCCAGAAAACTTCAGGTTTGAGAATGAGAGAGTTTCATACTAAACCCTATAAGATCTTGAGGAGAGACCATCAGGGGCTTGGGCTGATGGACATTTCTTCTGGTGTGGGAAACTAGAACTAAGGGTTCAAATTTAAGAGAACAATGTATTCATTTTGACACAGATATTCCAAAGAAATGACTTTATAGGACAAAATTATGAGGACACATACAAACGCATCTTCAAATGAAGCTTATAAATTTCTCCTAAATGGAGCAGGGAACAGGGACGGATTCATTTAGTCCCAAGCATGTTCAACGAGGCTTCACATGGTCCAATTAGTTGGTCAGGTAGCATTATTGCATATTTCATTTAAAAGTTAGAGAAAATGCAACCTGCTGGAGAAGTCACGGCTTATTGTTCCCTTAGTTTCCTTTTTCCTTCTCACAGCAACGTATGAGAGGGGAAAACTCATCTTTAGCACTGGTGAAGGATTCTTGTTGAAGTTTCATTGGAATCTTCACACTGCCAGAAGCAAAGGGAATTTAGCCAAATCCAAATGTTCCAGGAAGGAATCCGATTGACAGCAGCTTGTGTGAACAGAATGACTTCAGATGCAGAATACAATTTAATATTTCCTTTTGTCTTGAATTTACCTTTTGCTACGAGAAACTCTTTCAAACTGATATTCTGCAGAGTTGTTTTTCTGTTTGTCTTCATGCATGTGTATGTGTGTGTCTGTGTGCACCTGTGTATGTAACACTGTCAGTGTCTCAGTGTTTGTGTCTGTGTATGTGCACTTCTCTGTGTATACAAACTGCGTCTCAGTATAAATTGAAAGATAAATATTAAAGTTCATATTTGTCCACACTGCTTGTCATGTATCTTTACATCATAGGTTGAGTAAGTTTACTTTGGTAAATTACCTTTCCAAATTTAAGCTATCTCCCTGACTTGTCCCGAACAAAGAACATGACCTAGTCTGAGATCTACATCATTGGTCATATCACCAACCTAGTTACATTTAACATGTGTCATGAGAAATGGAGGAGCTGGAGTAGAAAATGAAACAGAGACATCTCCATGTCAAGTCTGAACAGGGATGAGGAGAAATTCACAAAAGGCTGTTTGAGTGGGAATGGTCTTCCCCAAAAGTTTGTGGTGCTTGTGTGTTTGCATTTATTCAACGCCATGCTACTACGATATCGGATACTAAAGGACAATGAACTACAACCTGATCAGCCACAATCTCAGTGCCTGGTGGAGAAGGCTCAAAGTGTCTAATGACCAACCCTTCTCCTCTGTCCCATGTTCCTATGTTCCATTGAACCTCTCAAATCTGCTGGACAAGAACAGTCAGAGGCCATTTACCCCAATAACCTGGTGCACAGAAACAGCGGAAACCATTCAGCCAATGAAGACTGTCACACACATTTTGACATGGCGTTCGAAAATATTCTTGGGAAAAGAAAAGGTAGGTGGTGGAGTGAAACATCTCATTCCTCTTTCGTTACAGAACTGTCTTCAATTGTTGGTCATGTTGCCAATCCAGATTCACTGTAAATACAGCGCCCATACCTCACCCAACAATGCCCCACAAAATCCTCTGGTCTCCCTGATTGCAACATCCAATAACAGAACTTCCAGGAAAATAACTTCCCAATAACAGAATGAGAGAACGTCAGATAGACGAATAGGTCATTCAGCCCTTCTTGTTCTTTTTTTTCCCGACAATATGATCATAGCTAATCCGCAAAATCCTCAACTATTCTTTTATGCTCAATCCCTGCAGCCCTCAATATTCTGATGCCTCATATATCCATTGTGCCACCTTCCAAACATCTTAGTGATCTACCTCCCCACCTCTCTGGAATACAGAAGTCCTGACAGTCACTACCCTCTGTGAGAAGGAAACGCCCCTCACAAACACACCGTGACCTATTCTTATGAATAAAAGATATAAACAGGCGGTAAGAGTGACTGGCCCTGATATTAAGACAGGATTTAACTGTGGATGGTATCAAGGAACCCGAACAGAACTGAATGCAATGGGAATGAATTGTAAACTCCCCACTGGTTAGATGCATTCAGAGGACAAGGGAAGATATTTGTGGTTGGTGAGGATCAATCATTTCTGTCACAGGACATCTCAGGGCGCATCCTCAAGGTAGCTTTCTTCAGCTGCTTCAACGTCTTTCCCACATCATACGTCAGAAGTGGGAGATGTTCACTAAAGATTGTTAAGAATAATTTGTCACCTGTCCACTGCTGAAGCAGTCCATGTCCATGTGCAGCAGTACCTGGTTAGCATCTAATCTGTGTTGGTAAAGTAAAGGTAACATTCATGTAGCTGTCCAACTAGTCCCACATTTAAATAAGAGGAGTTCAATCAGCACCTCAAGCTGGTTGCGACAGAATGTATTCAACCCACTGAAACTATTGGACAAGAACAGGGGTAGCCCATTCAGCCCCTCCTGCCTGTTAAACAAGGAGGGAAGGAGTGTACACAGAACATCGAGGTGTTAAACAGGAGGCAGGAGTTGCCAAGTCTGGTCTTTGAGCCTCTTCCATGTGAGCAGGAAGAGGCCATTCACCTGTCAACTCAATTATGCAGAAATAGGAAGATGTCATTCATGCCCCAACATGACAAACAGTGAAGCAGCGACTACACAGATAAACTGCGCTATGTTGTTCCTCCTGGATCCATTGCCAGTGGTGCACGTGTTACTTAACTTGGTTCACTGAAGGTGAGAAAGGAAGGTGGATAGTTTGTGCCAAGTCTCAACTTCTGTCTCCGAGAAGACAGACTGGTGTTTTTATGGAGACTAGAAACTGATGGAAATGGCTACATCTTTCAGGAATACGGTATTCCTGACAGATCTGGCTGCTGACAGATTTGTGAACAGTGCAGGTTCACACACCAATTGCATATTGAGACTGTGAGAGTTCATTCAGAGCCTGGAGCTGCCTCTCAACCAACATGCGGGTCCGCGCAGGGATGTGAACTATTGGGAATCAAATATCATGGGAAAACGTAATGTTTCACATGATCACTGTCTTTGTCTTGACAATATGAGTGTTAGTGCCTCATCTTCAAGTTTAAATGTAAAAGACTTATTCGCTCTCAGCGCCACGGATTGAACACTCATTGTCTTCACACATTCCTCGAGGTACCATCATCCCAGGAATAAGTCTGGTGAAACTACTTTGCACTATCTCAGTTGCAATGAAATCATTCCTTATAAAGGAGAGAGAATCTGTACTCAGTGACCTAAATACGGATCAAGCAACACTCGACAACTGCAGGAAAATGAATTTACTTCCACAGTTGAATCATTTTGTAATGATAGACAACATACTGCCCTGATTACTTGCTGGCTCGTGTGAAATGTGCAAGTGATAACTGCAGTTCCCAATCTCTAGCCTTCTAATAAATACAAAACGAAAAGGACTGTATATGTTGTTCACATTCAAATCATTTCTTTGCCTTGTGAGCAGCTAGGCTCCAAGCACTGATACATTTGAACCCCATGAGCAATGGCCTTTAGTCCAGAGCAGAATCTTACTCTCTGTATTCCCCCCATTATCCAGTTCTCATTTCCATGTAGTATATTCACCCCTTACACAAGGACTCTAACGTACTTCCTTTCCTGTCAATGGCCTCCTGAAAATCCAAATGCACAATTCCCATTGGTTCTCATTTGTCGATGTCACAATCAACACCCTCCATAAACTCCAGGTGGTTTATCAAAACGATTTCCCTTTCTAAAATCTAGACTGACTCCGCAAATCATATCATTATTCTCCAAGGATATAGTTATTGTGAATTACTAAAAAAATCTAATACTTTCCCTCACATCTGAGATCGATTTATTTATCAGTTGGTATTCTGTTTTAAATATTTATGGTCACAGTAGTTACTTCTAAGTCTGCAGTATCCTTTCCATAACATAAAAAGCTTTGACAAACGTTGTCCTCCCTCAAAGAGTTAAGGAATTGACTGTATAGAATCAGTCCATTCTGTACCCGCTCCTGAAAGAGCTACCTGACAAACACAACTCTCCAGCCCTAACTCTGTAACCCTCTCAATTCATAACTCATTTAGTCCAGCAACTTACCAACATTCAATACAATGAGCTTTGTTTTTTTCCCAGTACTTCATCTTCGATAATTTTATCTTCTTGCAATTCCACATTTTCGCCAGTCACCCTAACATTTCGAGAAGATTTTCTATTCCTTCCTCTGTGGAGACATAAGCAACATATTCACCTCACCGGACGGAGATGGCCTCTGTCACCTTGTGAGTAGAGGATCGCACTCTGGCAAAGTGGATGCTTCACCCACACCTGCCTGGAAAGTTCCAGAATCAAAACAGTTGATGGGCATTTTGAGTAATGTCCTCTCCCTGGTGTGAGACTATAATTTGTGCTGATGGAGTTTTCACGGCTCGGTGAACCCATTGTTGAAATTAACTGGCTTCACACTTTGCACAACATTGGGAAAGGTACAACATTGGGAAATATTTGTGGAAATCTCAGAAAGGATAGTGTGGTGTCCTGCTCCTTCCTATGCAGTCTCTGCAGACCCAGACTCTCTTCAAAGTGCAGTGCCCAAACCTTGTCCAGAGTGGGGACACCAGACCCTCAGGTTTCCCTAAGTCATTGCAGTAGCTGATAACACAAACCCAAGAAAACAATCCGGAGAACCACCACACTTTCCAGTGATGGGTACAAGTCAAATCGCTGAACACATGTCACACCCACTCAGAGTGTAGAAATTACTTTTTCTCCTCAGTTTCTACTCCTGGCTGACAAACCATTGCAGCTCTGCACAGTCCCTGTGAGCTGAAATATTACTGGTTCTTTTCTCCATGGAAGTAGTTGACAATGTAACTGAAAAAAAAAATTCTGTACCTCAGTCACAATTTCAGCAGCACTACAATTACCAGTGTAGAAACTGAGAATGCGGTGGTCTCGTGCTATTGTCTCCAGACTATTAATCTGGGGCCCCAGCTAATGACTCAGACCTTGACTTGAATCCCGCCTCATCAGATTGTGGAATTTGAAATCAAATGAATATTTGAGTTAACAATCAATGAAGATTATCAATTGTCAAATAAAAACAAACATCTGGCCCACTTCTGTCCTTAGTGGAAGGAAATCTGTTATCTTCACGTGGTCAGGCCTACACATGTGATGCCAGCCCCAAAGCAATGTGATTGACTCTCAATTGCACTTTGAAATGGCCAAGCCATCCATTCAGTTATATCACGACAAGATCTCAAAGAAATGAAAGCAGACAGATCTAAGCACTCGCAGCCTACAGTATTTGGACTGCATTGGTTCAAGCAGGCAGCTCTCCAACACCTTCTCATGGGCAACCCGGGAAGTGAAATATATACTGGCCCAGCCAGTGACACCCACGTCCCATTATTGAAGAAAAGAAGATGACCACACTCAGGGAAGAGAGACAGAGGGGACGTACCTCGTTTTAAGCAGGGACCTGGATATATAGGCATGATACTCAGGAATATGGGAAAGATTAAAAAAATCTACAAGATTAATATCACATTTTGTTTCCATTCCAGCTGATTATCAACAATTCCTTTGTTTGATTATTTTTCTCTATCTCTCTATTCTCCATACATTCACCTCACTCGACCAAGACAAATTAACTATTTCCCAGCTGCTTTCAGATCTGGTGCATGGTGAGTGGACTCAAAATGTTAACTCTGTTTTTCTCTCAACAGAAACTGCCAACCTGTTCCCTTTCCCCAGCACTTTGTGTCTCTTTGTTTTAGATCTTCAGTAGCTTTCTTTGTTTGATTTAATGTTTAGTTTTTGTATTTGATGGGAGGTCATCATCACTGCCGAGGGCAGCATTTGATGACCATCACTAATTGCCCTTAATTGTGATCATTCCACAAGGCAGTACAGAGCCAAGCACATTGTTGTGGGTCTGAACTCACTCTCAATCCAGACCCGGTAACGATGTTAGATTCCTTTAGCAAAGGACATCAGTGAAACAGGTAGATTTTTAGACAAAATTCTCCTCGTTTTATGGTTACAGTTTGTGCAATTGTTTTTATTTAGATTCTTATCATTAGAATTTTAGTCCTGCGATCAGCGAACAGTATCTTTAGTATTCTGACCTGTGCCTCTGAATTACCCATCCAGCGACATTCCTACTCTGACACAGTGTCCCTGTCATGAACTTACTTTAGAGATTACAAGTTTGTAATCGATCTATTCGTAACTGGAGCAGTGGCGAAAGGAGAACTGCATCTGTAAAATCTGACCTTTACAAAGGCATAGATAATGGTTAATTCAGCAACAGCACTGACACAATGGTGGAGACTCAGGGTATTATGAAGCGTGTAACGGGCAGGTTTGGTGATGGAGACAATACCAAGACATACATCAGTTCAACGCAAAAAGTGTCCTCACAGTTTTGTTTCAGATGTTTTTGAGGAAGATGTCTGAAATTTGTGGAGAATGAGTGGAATTTATAATGAAACTGAATACAGTATTTTCTGTTTTTACCAGATAAAGATAACAAAAACAAAAACAATGAAGTTGAACATGGTTTATGTAATTAATAAATAGATAGAGATGGAAAAACTTACCAGGAACACCAACAATAGCGAGGATGGGATAATAACCTGATTGAATAATCATCAGTACAGTATATTTGTAATGCTAATGTTGACCGAGACCAGGAAAACCAGAAAAGACCATCGGATAAACTCCTGTACATTGTAACATTCCAGTCTAATGTTTTCAGGTTATGATCCATTACTGGAACTTTCCAGTCTGTTGTTCTCAGATTCTGATTTCTCTTCTCTCTGTCTCTGTAGCTGCTGACTCCACTAGTGTTGGAGGTGGCGTATCTGCTGCTACCATGGGATAAGGCACCGAAAGATGTCCCTTACTAATAGGAGAGGGAAAGCCTCTATTGACACAGTTGAATCCATGGAGGCTGATATCAATCACAGTTACTAAACAAACAGTTCCAATTAACCCTTTCACTACTGCACTTGCAGCTCACATGAACAACTGGGCTGGATTGGATGTTGACATCTCTCGCTATTGGCCACATCTACAGACACTAATTGCTCTTACAATGTCAGTGGCGAGGTGAGGGCGGGGTGGGAGTGATGGATGATTTCTTTTTGCAGGTTAGCTTATTTTGCTGTGCTGTTCATATACAATGTTGCAATGGCTTGCAGCCCCAAAAATCACACAATCAAGTTGTTGTTATTTTGTTGTTCTCTCCTCCACTAGAACAACTGCCAAGCAAAAGATTATCCCTGGGCATAGTTGCTGTTGACGTACAGAGGAAGCTTGGATTCGTCTGGACATGACTCTGACTGTGGTCTGAAGGCAACACTGTAATGTCAACACACAATGCGCTTCAGGTTTTTTTAATCGACAAGCATCTTATTGCTGTTTTATTTCCTTCAGTCTTTTTTTGACTTCTGTCCAAAGAAAAATAAAACGGAATGTACAAAGACCTGGTTCATTAAAACCCCTGGATTAATGAGCCAGGGACAGAATGAATATAACATTAGTTAGGAGATAGAAAGGAAAGGGAGCAGTGGTTGTGGAGATTTGAGGGGAAGACAACATATTCCCCTAGTCACCATCACGCTTTCTGACAGACAGAATGAAATGCAAAGCAAAGCAACCAAAATGAGACAGAATGCTGATAGCTGATGTGGCTCTGTCGGTCAGGGATTAGCACTACACTTTCACAGTTTTAGGGCCTGGTTCGATTCCAACCTCAGGCGAATCTCTGTGGAGTTTGCATATTCTCCCCAGGTCTGCATGTATTTCATCCCACAGTTCAAAGATGTGCAGATTAGGTGAATTGGCCAAGCTAATCTTCTCATTGTGTTCACCGATGTATACATTAGGCACAATAGTGAGGGGTCAATATCGGGGGCGGGTGGGGAGGGGTAGACGAATGGGTCTGGCTAGGAGACTCTTCCAAGGACCTGTTTCCACACTACATGCATTCGATGAATGTGAACAGGGCTATTTCAAATGGAAAGAATAGTATGGTACATAAGTATTTCAATCACTGGATATACAGTTTGACAGGGTTGTGCACATATAGAACATAGAACATTACAGCACAGTACAGGCCATACTGCACTCGATGTTGCGCCGATCTATGAAACCAATCTGAAGCCCATCTAAACTACACTACTCCATTTTTCATCCTTTACACTATGCCTATCCAATGATCACTTAAGTGGTTTTAAAGTTGGTGAGTCTATTACTGTTGCAGGCAGTGCTTTCCACGCCCCTGCTGCTCTCTGAGTAAAGAAACGACCTTCTGTCCTATGACTCACAGTGGGAACGAAAGTGTTAGGTTACAGGAGGGTACAAAAGGATTGTTCAAATGGCAGATCAATGACCGAAAAACTTAACACTACAATATGTGAGATGCTACACTTTGACAGAAGTAACAAAACAAGACAGTACTCAAACCATGGAGATAGGCTAGATTTGCTTTTGCTTTACTTTGGAGCAGAGAAGGTTATGGGGTGAACCTGACAGAGGTGTATAACAGCATGAGAGATATAGACAGAGGGAACAGACAGCAGCTGTTGCCCTTAGTCAAACGGTTAAATACAAGGGGATACACGTTTAAAGTGAAAGACAAGAGATTGAGTGATGATTTGTGAAATCTGTTTTGAACCCAGAGGGTGATATGCTTTTAGAATGCATTGCCTGTGAGGGTGGTTGAGGAACCAAACCGTACAAACTTGGCAAAGCACTTGTATCAACACTCGATGGTGCCCGATTTGATAGGCATCTTCTTTATTATATGATTCCATGATATATCGTGAAGCACCACCCTCTGCCAGCTGTTCATCACAGTACCACAGCTTGTTTAACACGACCTCCACCACCAGTAATACTTACTCTCAGCTAAACTGGCACGTGATACACAGCTGGCACTCCCTCCCAACAGCCACTTTGGGTGGATCAACACCAACTGGACTGGAACTGCTCAACGGCAATTAATGTTGGACTAGCTCCATTAAAATCCCTAATGAATGTTTGAAAAATCTAATTTCCTAATAATAATTTTACAATGTAACCGTGTTTATTGATCTGATGAGCTTGTTGCGGCCTTTGAAGTCGGGTGATGCATTTACAGACGCCATATCGTGAATGCATTGAAATAAAAGGCCAACTGACAGCCCAGGTCACGAATAACTACGCGTTAATGCAGCATTTAATCAGCAGCTGAATGAGCACAAAATGCCAGAGCAGAGTCGGCCATGTGCTTTGAGGTAACTTCTATTAATTTAGTTTGGTATTTTCTGGTTGGTGTAGATATGTTGCACTGAATGGCCTGTTTGTGTGCTATAAGACTCTAGCGCTTTAATTCGTGAAAACAGAAAATAGTCTCAGCATTTCCATAGCTTGTGAGCATCAATTGGTGAAGAATATAGTCTCCAAGGTCACATTGCATCCTGGTTTGAATAGAAACCATTGTCCCTTCACTGTCACTTGTTCACTGTCACTTGTAACTCTCTCTGAAACAAAAATGTTAGGGTTCCAGCACCACGAGGTCCACTGGGGTTCACTAACACATTATGAGTGGAAATTAAACATAGGCAACAGATCGGTGGCTTTACTAATGGAACTCACCTCACAACAACAACTGAAAGGAAGCTGCACTATTAAAACATCTATATGACATTATCTAATTTCTAAAGCAGTTTCAAAGGAGTTTTTCCGTTGTTTAAAAAAACACATTTGGAAAGTTGTATCCATCAATCTGAAAGAAAAAGTCTTCAGGTTCATGAGAATGGTCTCCTAATTTTTTGAGAGCTAAAGAAAACATAAAAGTAGCAACCAGCATCAGGCGTCAGTGTTCCTTCTTTGCCCTTACAACGTTACTGTGTCATTCTTAGTCAAGAGTCTCCCTGCCTCTGCCTCAGGAATATTCAATGTCCTAGCATTCAACGCTCCCTGGGAAGAGAGTTTCACAAATACACAACACTTTGAGAGGGCTGAAACAACCCACATCTTGTGACATGAGATATTCTTTAGTTTTACTTTCCATCCACTTATTGTAATCTCTCATACAAACTGAAGTATTATTTCAGAATTCAACTTAAAAAGACTATTCGGAATATTCTGAGGTTAAACATGATCGCATATTGTCCAGCTAAACTCCAGGAGATCCAGGGCCAGTCTAGTCAATATTTCCTCCTGAAATACAATTCTTCACAGGAGTCAGTTGAGTGAATCTTCTCTGGACTGCTTTGCATGTCATAATGGCCATACTTCTTTTGATGTCGTCTCACCAGTACCCTGTAAAACTGTAAAAAGTTCTTCCTACTTCTGAATGAATTCTGTTTCAAAAACGTTTCAACATTTGTCTGGCCTCTCTAAAATCTTGAAGTACATGAATTCTTTTGTGTGATCCACGTGCTCTGATTCCTCTGTGCCTCAATCCAATCTCTCCATTTAAACAATTCGTACATTTCCATTAAACCTCCAACATATTTGAACAGAGAAACATTTTCCATTCTATTCTCCATACACCAATATTTGTTGTTCATTTGACCAACTTATATCTCCTTATTAACTCGTGTCTTCTTCATATAGAAATAAAAACAAGTAAAGTAAAAATATTACATTGTCAAGTCCATTGGAATGTTTTTGACAGCCTATGTCTTTGACCAAATATTCAGTCTGTATGATGGAAGAATGCAGACATTTGAAATTGTCTATGTCCTCTCAAGCAGGTTCACATATTTATATTCTTCCATAATGCAAACAGAATATTTCGTCAAAGGCATAGGTTGTAGCCATAATTCAGTGGAATCGACAATGTCATATTTTTAGTCCATTCCAAGTTATTAATTAGCGCCAATGCAAAAGTGTTTTGCAGCTCCATCACTCAGTTCTCATCACTGAAATATGAACAGATGGTGTAGATTCCGTGTGGGTTGAATTGAGAAACAACAAAGGTTAAAAAAGCAGAAAACAGCGAGTGAGGATAAAAATGATCATGTCAGTTTGGTAGCCGGTGACATGTGATATTCTACAAGGCTCAGTGTTGTGACAACAAATTTTTACTTTGTAAATTAATGATCTAGATGGATGGTCTAAGGACATTCTGGTTAACCTTTTAGATGATAGAAAGGTGGAGAGACAGGAAGCATTGCGGAAGTGGAGAGGCTGCAGAAGGGAAAAGACACGTCTTTGACCAAATATTCAGTCTGTATGATGGAAGAATGCAGACATTTGAAATTGTCTATGTCCTCTCAAGTGGGCAAAGAAGTGGCAGATGGAGTACAATGGGGGTAAGTGTGAGGTCATGCACTTTGGTAAGTAGAATACCGGTTTGGACTATTTTCTAAATGCGGGAAATTTCTTCAGTCTCAAGTGCAAAGAGAATTGTTCGGAAACTTTATATCACGACACAGTGTGTTTTAAAATGTTATATTCACCAAAAGAACTGTGAGTCGACTCATAAACATAAACATCTGTTTATTGAACACAATTAACATTAGAACAAAAAATTGTACTATAACGTAATGAAACACACTATAAACTACTTAATGCTTTAACTTAACTTTGTATGATCGTATACCACCACAACAGAACATTGCCGTGCTCCACGCGCTGAATTCTTCTTTTTATGATGCACCTGGAGGTATATTCTGCTTTGGTGAATATTCTCGATTTACTGCGCTAAGTGGGGTTTTGCGGTGATTCTCGTTCTTCAGAGTCTTCACCTCATTTTGGGAGGATATGGAGGATCTGTCAACAGAATGACCATGTTGGACAACTCTGATCAATCAGACCTAACCAAGGGTTGGCACATTGATGGCCCAAGGGAGGCATTCCATTGTCCCATTCAAGTTCAACTCCAGGTTTGAATTCCGTGGTCTGTAGCTGTCGGGATTGTTCACAAACTGTCTGTGCGGAGCTACAGCCTGTCTGGATTCTACA
Organism: Chiloscyllium punctatum; assembly: GCF_047496795.1. Lineage (NCBI taxonomy): Eukaryota > Metazoa > Chordata > Chondrichthyes > Orectolobiformes > Hemiscylliidae > Chiloscyllium > Chiloscyllium punctatum. Next base: position 108,519,468 of record NC_092750.1, on the reverse strand, counting down.
GCATGTGGTTTAGCTCAGAAAGTTTTCTCAAGGATGGGATCCATTTCCCAGCATGCTTTAATCATTGTTCATTTTTGTAACTCCATGGTAATTTGTTATTATCAATGATAAGTTCATTATTTCAGGTGGCAGGATTGGTCTCAAAGGCAAATACAATGATGACTTTTTTTTAGAGGACTTGAATAAAAAAAGCATGGATGTACTTCTGAGACTCAATAAGGCTCTAATCAGACTACATTTGGATTATTGTGTGATGTTTTGGGCCCCATATCTCAGGAAGGATATACTGCCCCGAGCATGTTCAGAGGCAGTTCACAGGAATGGCGTCAGGACTGAAAAGCCTAACATATGAGGTCTCTGGGATTAAACTCGCTGAAGTTGAGAAGGATGAAGGAATGTAATTGAATCATTCAAAATACTAAATGGCTGTCCAGAGTAGATGTCAGAAAGATGCTTCTATTGTTAGCAGGGAAAGGACCCAAAGGCATAGTCTCATAGTTAAGGGAATACTTTTTATATCGGAGATAAGTAGAAATGTCTACAACCAGAGAATGATGAACCTATGATAATGATGGAAGTTTCCTTCCTTAAAGGATATTAGTGAACCAGATGAGTTTTCCCTTACAATCGATTCACGATCACCAACAGTCTCTTAATTTCACATATGAATTCAAGATCCACCATCTACCATGGCAGAATTCAAATCCAGGGTTTCAGAACATTAGCTGGGTGTCTCACTTAACAGTTCACCGATAACACCACCAAGCCACTGCCTTGCCCAGTTCTCCAGAGTGTGACCAACTTGTGTAATATGATTTGCCCGAGACTTTTCCCTCCAGCTATTATTGATTTCCATGTCAAATCATGAATAATGTTTCTCCATTACGCAATTCCTCTTCCACTCACCAATATACTTTAATTGTGAGGTTATTTAGTATCTCCTTTTGTCTTTACTTTTTTAAAAAATCTGTCCTGCCCTTGATAGTTTTGTTTTGTTTTTTCCTGGCCAGTCCACCCAAGCCAACTTCTTCCTTAACCCAGTATAATTATCATTGCTCAACACTAAAACCTTCATATGTGACTCTTGTCCTTATACATTCAATCTGAGTTTGAAACTACAGCGTGTTGCGGTCACTGCGTCCAAGACGATCCTTAACTGTAAGATCATTTATCAATCCTTCCATGTCACATAATATCAAATCTGAAGTAACCCGTTCTCTGGTCGAATCCATGATATGTTGCTCTCAAAAACAATCCTTGATACAGTCTAAGAATTGTTCTTCGAGACTCCCTTTGCGAAGTTGATTAATTGAGTCAATGTGCACGTTCTTCCAATGTTGTGCCCTTGTCAACAGCTGTCATTATTTCCGAATTCAGAAATGCTTCTGGTGAACAGTGGCTGAACTTTTCTTTTCCCAAAAGGTTTCTTCTCTTGCTTTTTATTTACGCCTGGACTGATTTACATGCCGTTCCACCCTGACAATATCATTTCCTAATGCCGCCTTGATATCATCCTTAACCAATACATCAATTCCACCTCTTGCTCCTCGTTGTCTAACCTTCCGTAATAGTGAGTGCCCTTGGACATGTCACTGCCCAGCCCTGATCTCCCTGTAACCATGTTTCAGCAATCTGCACCAGGTCATACACATTTATCTCTGTACCTCTTGTCAGCTCATCAATATTTTTCCGAATAGGCTTTGCTCTTAGGTACAAAGTTTTAAATAGGTTTTATTGGTTTGTCTTTCCCTTCTCATACTTTTTGTACACTAGCTTCCTGATCTCACACACTTCACTCCCTCACATCCCCCACACTGTCCAATCGTATTTGTTTAATCCTGATAATTATGCGCCTCATCTCTATCATTTATTCCAATCTCCAACTCACATTTTGAACTGACATGATGCACCCTACATCATGGTCATAAGACTGGCCAAGCCTGCTGTCCTATTCACCCCTACTTTCTCTCAGTTTCTGACCTGCTGCTTTGGTTCCCAGCCTCCTGGTTTATTAATTTATTAATCCAATTTCCACTAACAAACTCCCACACAAGGATGCTGGTGCTCCTCCAGTTAAGATGCAAACTGTCCATTTTCGAAAGCTCTCACTTGCCCTGGAAGAGAACCTAATGATCCAAAAGTTGAAAATTTCACGCCTGTACTCGGTCTTTAACCACATGTTAAACTATATCACCTTCCTAATCATTACCTCTTTTCCACGTGGCACTGGGAGTAATTCAGACATTCCAGCGGATTGTTCTCTCTCTCACACACACACACACACATAACATACGTGCACACACAGACATACGTATGCACACAAATGCACACATGAGCACACACACGCACGCACACACACAGACACACAGAAAAACACACATTACTTTGTAGAAGTATACCCAGTAACCTTATAAATATTCGGAATGACAACTGGAATGAACAAACTGGTTAAAGGTCGGATGCGAACAAGTAGGGTTACTCTTAATTAAGCAGAACGGACAAAGCTGTGAACTTATTGCAGTGTTCAAAATTATGGAAAAAATGACAGCTTAAAATACGAATACTCTCTTCCTGTTCGTTGGCATGACAGCATCTCTGACTTATAGTTTCAAGATTGTCAGCACAAGAGCGAGGAGTGACATAAGGAAAAACTTCTTTATTGAAAGATTTGTTCGAATTTAAAATGCTGTGCCTGGGAGATTTGTGAATGAAGATTCAAAAAGGAACTGGATATATATTTGTAAGTTACGAATGTAAAGGGCTACAGAGACTGGGTGGCAAATGGGAGGAGTTTGGGAGACATTTCCGGAGCTGATGCATACACAGTGGTCCAATAACTTCCTTCTGTCCATTAAAGTTCCGTAATCTATCATGTACAGACGCAAGTCAACATCAGTATCTGTTTATTTCCTTTTGTAAATGTTGGCAAATATCTGATCGTATTTGCTGCGGCATAACCATTGAAAATGCAAGTATTGCAATGTCAGCTTGATGATGAAGTCTAATTATTACTCAGCACTTAAATATTTTAAATCTTGTATCCCAATTACTAAAACAAATATTTCTTTGCTTTGGCACAAAACACTTTGTATATGTTTGACTTTTCTCTCATACGGAAATATGTTCATCATTTTTTATCACAAACCAAATTTCGCATTAAATGCCATTCATTCTTTTAAAAAAGTACAAGATTTCAAATTATTGTTCGCTACAACGTAATATCACAAATCATTTTTTAAGTTAATATTCACAGTGCATGTAGAATTATTGTCATTTCTCAATTATTGGTAAATAACTGAAGGTCGTACATTTAAGTGAGAAATTAAACTGACTGTTATTTAAATATATAAGAACGCTTTTTCTATATGATTGTTCAATTATTATTTCAATCTAAATATGAAATCGGTCAGATACTAAGCACTTTCCAAATGTTGGTGTGACAATGTATTTATTTGAATACCGACAATGAGTATGCAATTGTAATCACGTCTATAGTCAGATAGCATATTCTTTGTTCGAAATAAAATAAAATGTGCATTCTTTATTTATGAGTCATTTAATGTTGACAGGAGTTTGTATTTTTGTTCCATAAATATAACATCAAGCTCATTGTTTTCAGAGATGATGAAATTATTGTTTGGTTGAATAATCATACTTCACATCTTATTTTTGCGCAATTCATGAAACATAGCAAATATCTGATAATTTTTCGGACCATAAACTCATCACCTTGCAATCATAAGCTTCGTTGAAAATAGATTTGAAAGGATCTGAATTCAGGCAGAGTGTTACTGAACCTCATAGCTGCCTGAGGCACTTAGTGAGATCCTGGCCTGCACCTAAATGTATCCAGAGCACGACCACGTGATTCAGGGCAGCCATTCAAGCATTATTTCACAACAAATCATTTGGACTCCACCTTGGGCCGGGTGGAAACTATCCACCAGGCTATCAATGGTCTCTCTGTAAGAACAAATGCTGTCCAAATTAGACATCATTGACTCGCTAGCAACCATGCTTTACAAATGCATCTTCAGTCAGACCCTGGCCCAGAGAGCAGATGTGTGGACATGGAGTGTCAGAAGCACACCACACAAATTACTTACGGTGATGTCATCTGGCCTACCTCCCAGACTCCATACATCTGCAGCCTTGACAGGCACTGAGAGGAGATGTTATCAAGGCGAAACCGAAGACAGCAGATGCTGGAAGGAAAAGTCATGAGGCTGGAGCTGGAAAAGCACAGCAGCTCAGGCAGCATCCAAGGAGCGGGAAAATCGACATTTCGTCCAAAAGCCCTTCCTCAGAAATAAAAAATGGGATCCAAGAGGGTGGAGTGAAAAATGGGAGGGGTTGGGGCTGGGGAAAGGTAACTGAGAGTGCGATAGTTGGATGGAGGTGTGGGCAATGGTGATACATCGGAGGGGAGGGGGGAACAGATAGGTGGGAGGGAAGGTGGACATGTGGGAACGGTGGCTCAGTTTTGAGCATTGCTGCCTCACATTCCCAGGGACCAGTTTCGATTCCAGCCTCAGTTGACTCTCTGTGTGGAGTTTCCACATTCTTCCACATGTCTGCATGGGTTTCCTCCAGGTGTTCCGGTTTTCTCCCACAGTCCAAAGATGTCCAGGCCAGGTGAATTGGCCATATTAAATTACCCATAGGTGCATTAGTCAGAGAGAAATGGGTTACTCTTTGGAGGTTTGGTATGGACTTGGTGATCCAAAGGGCCTGCTTCCACTCTGTCGGGAATCTAAAAAAAAATGCAATCCCACTTTGAATAAAAAGATGGGACGGGTCATGAGGTCGGTGCTAAGCTGGAAGTTTGGAATTGTGATAAGGTGGGAGGAGGGGAAATGTGGAAACGGGTGAAATCCACATTGATGCCATAGGTTGGAGTGTCCCGAGGTCGAAAATGAGGTGGTAAGGGAGTGGCGATGTATGAAGCCCTGGACCTGCATGTCCTCACCAGAGTGGAAGGTGGAATTGAAGCGTTCTGCCACAGGGCAGTGGGGTTGCTTAGTGTGGGGGTCCCAGAGATGTTCTCTGAAGTGCTCTGCGAGTAGAGGTCCTACCTCCCCAACGTATAGAAGACCGCATTAGGAACAATGGATACAGTAGGTGACTTGGGGGGGGGGGGTGGTGGAGTTGTGGGCACAGGTCTTGCATTTCTGTGGTGGCAAGCGAAGGTGCCTAGACAGGAGAGTGAATTTTTGGGGACCTGACGAGCACTACCTATCTTTTATCCTTTATTGTGCATTCAAATTTAATTTTCCAGAATGAATCGCTTCACACTTTTCCAAGTTGAAATCCACCTGCCATGTATCAGCCCAGTTCTTCATCCTGTCAATGTCCGAGTGCAAACTACAACAGCCCTCCACACTATCCACAATTCTACCAACCTTTGTTCCATTGACAAATGTAATAGCCCATCCTTCCACTTCCTCATCCAAATTATTTTTAAAAACTCACAAACAGCAGAGTTCCCACAACCGAATCCTAAAGATCGCCAATTTTTATCCGAGCTGCAGACTGAATACTTCCCGTTTACTACCACATAGTGTCTCTGGGCCAGTCAATTCTGTACCCAGACAGACAGGTTTCTCCGTATCCCAAGCCTCATTGCCTTTTGAATGAATCTCCCATGGGTAACGTGGTCAAACGCCTTGTTAAAATCCATGCACACCGCATCCACTTCTCTCCCTTCTTCAATGTGTTTGATCCTATCCTCAAAGAATTCCATAAGGTTTGTGAGGCATGACTTGCCCGTCACAAAGCCATGCTGACTATTTCTAATCAAGCTATGATTTTCCAAGTAATCACAATGCCTGTCTCTCAGAATCCCCTCCATTACTTTGCCCAGTACTGATGTAAGACTGACTGGACTGTAATTCTAAGGATTATACCAATTCTCTTTCATGAACAAGAGTGTAACATTTGCCACCCTCAATCATCTTGTACTTCTCCAATGGAGAGTGAAGACGCAAAGTCCATCGCCAAATATGCAGAAATCTCTTCTCTCACCTCCTGGAGCAACTTAGGGTGTTTCCCCTCTGGCTCAGGGGATTTATCTATTTTTATATTTGTACTTCAATTAGTCTGTACTTCACATGAAATGGTCTACTCCCTGACCAACCAACTGATTAACTGCTTTCCATTTCAGGGCTATGTACGATGCTACTTCACTGAGCATGTATGGTTCCCAATATCCTGTGAACAACGGAATGAAAAATATTGGAAGGCATGAATGCGGTCCTGATGAAGGGGTGACGCCCAAATCATTGACTCTCTTGCTCCTCAGATGTTTATGACTGGCTGTTCGTTTTCAGTGCCACACGTTTCGGCTCTGATCTCCAGCATCTGCAGTCCTCATTTTCCCTATTACTGACAGCTATCCCCTCTGCACACTGAGCAGGGAATTATTCAGCAGAAACTCATTGTATGTGGAGCAGACTGCTCAGTTCTGCAAAATTAATACATCTATTAAAAACTAAACTGCATTTCAACAAATACTAATTCAGTCCCAGAGTTACAGTTTTGTTTCATGAGTTGGGCAGCTTGATAAGGAACAGTGAATGACTGAAAAACTCCGAGGTACAGAGCATTCCAGGTGCTACATTCCCGGGTGGATGTGCTTTACCTTAATGCTGGGAATGTTATCGGACAGACAGATGTGATATGGTAACAAGGTGACATGTGGAAGTGTAACATTGTTGCCATTACAGAGATGCGTTTGAGGGAGGTCAGGGTTGACAACTCCATATCTTGTGGTACAAGAACTATAGACAGGACAGAATAAGGGTAAAATAGGAGGTGGTGCTGCATTATTAGCTATGGAGTCAGTTTCTACAGTAAGGAGGGACGATATCTTGGAAAGATCTTCTAATGAGCATGGTGGTTAGAGCTCAGGATCAAAACCATGGCCGAGGCACTGCTGGGGACATATTATAGACCCCCAGATAAAATAAAGTACAGGAGCAGATGTAAAACCAATTGACTGAGGTGTGTCAAAACAATAATAGGTTCATTATACACAGGCATTTCATTTCCAAGCATTAATTCAGGCACTGGTAATATTTTAAGAGGGGACAGATGCCTTGAAATTTTTTCCAGAAACTCCTTGTATCATCATGGAGCAGATACAACAATGAGTGCGGCAGTGATGTGCCTCACTGTGGGGAATGAAGCCAGTCAGGATATTGCAGGCAGGATTGGGAGAGCAGTATACGGCCAGTAACCATGACATCATACATTTTATGTTTGGTAAGGAAAAGATTTTTAAAATGCACTATCTGGTAAGTAAAAGGTTTTTGGATTGGGGAGACCGATTTTATGAAAACATATGACGGAATCTGTCCAGAGTACAGTGGCTTCTGAGTGAAAATGTTGCAGAACAGTGTGTAGCGGGGGGTTGGGGAATCAGTTAATCAAATTGTAATTAATAAGAGTGTCCGTCGAATGTGTTACACGAAAGATGAAAATTTGGAAAACAAGCCCAGAGAACCTCGGGTGTCAACAAAAAAATCAGAACAGAATTAAAAACGAAAGAGAACCTGAAATCAGGTAAAAAGTACGAAGTCAATGGATGCACTCAATGAATATAGAAAGAGTCGGGCTAATCTTAAAACTTCAGTAGAAGAGCAGAAGGGGAATCGTGATAAAGCATTAGTGGGTAAGATTAACGAGAATCCTAAGACATTATATCAGTTTGTAAAGAGGCAGAGGGGAACAGCACAAAGAAGGGGGAGTAATAGAGACAAAGGGGGCAGCCTGTGCACGGAGGCACAGGATATGTTAACCACGGACTTCATATCAGTCTTCAGTTGGGAGAAGCAGTTCCTGGATTCAGGAGAGTGACAGTGTGCCCCTTGAACGATTTGATACAGAAGCTAAGGAAGAATTGAAAGTTTATGCAGGTTAAAGGGTGGACAAATCCCCAGATCTGGGTGAGCTGTAACTTAGGCTAATGCGGAAGATGAGGGAGAAGAGCACGGGCTCTGACATTTTATATTTTACTCTTGTCTCTGGCCACAGCGAAGGTGTGATGGGACACGATAACATCTAACGTTGGCACAACTCTCATAGAGTGCTAGAAATAAGGACGAAAGACCACCAAGTCTCCCAGCAGTGAGAGGGAAGCAATTGTAGACAATTCTGAGGGCTGTTGAGGCTAGATCATTAAACATCTTGAAGGCTGAGGCAGACTGATTATTAAACAAGGGTTTGTTAGCGGGAAAATGGAGTCAAGTAGAATGGGGATTATCAGAATAAATATAATGGAATTGAACAGAAAAGCAGACTTAGTGGGCAGATAGCAAGAATGTTGCTCCAATGTCTAATGCAATTCTTTTTCCAACAGCCCTGTGTTCACTGGAACATAACTTCTCTCCCTTTGGAGTGAGACACAGTTTGGAATGCAATCGACGGATTCAAGGATTGCATAAATGCAGTATTAGTAGACAGAAAGGACCAGGGGACTGCGACAACGGATTGGCTGTTGGGGTGAATATTTGCCTCAGCACAGTCACCACCAGCAGGAGGAAGACTCAGCAAGACACTTTCCAAGTACAAGTAATTACGTGCTCTGGAGAGCAGGTCGTCATGGGCTTGGTGTCAAGGAATGTCTAAGGCATAAACATTGCATTACTGTAGTGTCTCCCTTCTTCCTGAAACAAAGGTAAAGGTGGAGGAGTGGGGAAAATGCAGTTGGTAGCAGAGTATGTAGTAAGTCATTGGTTAGAAAGGCTTCAGACAGCAGCAGCTCAGAAACAAAGTACAGGAAAGCTCAAATAAAGTCATTTTAATTTAGTATAACAGCAGTCAAGATGGCAGTTCGGCCAGTTGCACGTTCATCCCGTGGGATGTGGGAGCTCATAGATTTCCACCATCCCTGTTGACTACACGTGTGGAAAGTGCACCCAGCTGCAGATCCTGGGAGACCATGTTTGAGAGCTGGAGTTGGATATACTCAGGATTATTGGAGATGCTGCTTTAGTGTGGGGGTCATGGCCAAGACCCACCCTGACCATGTTTCTGTTATGACTATAATGGCACAGTCCCACATAAACATCCATGCCCTGAGTTCATCAGTCTTACCTGTCTGCCCTGTTGCATTTAAATAAACACAATTTAATCCAACAGTCAGTCCTTGCTCCCTATCGTGTTCCAGGCAAAGAGTAGGTTTGGAATGGCAAAGGGAGTAGGCAGAGAGTGCAGCTATCCCCTGTGGCCATGCCCCACTAAAACAAGTATACCACTTCTGATACTGTTGGAGGGAATGACCGTTCAAGGGAAAGCAGCAGTAGCCAAATTGGTGGTACTACCACTGGTTTTGGAGCATAGCGGGAAACTGTAAATTTAAACAGTGTCTTAGAGATAGGAGAGTCGATTGTTGGAGGGACAGTTTGGAGATTCTGGGGCCTCAAACGGGAATCCAACAAGTTGTCCTACGTTCCAGGTGCCAGGTCTCAGGAAGTCTCCAAGCGGCAGCAAAACGTGAGCAGCTAGAAGTCATTGTGCACGTTGGCATCACAAATGATACACGTAGATATAGGAATGAGGTCCTCCAGTGTGATTACAGAGAGCTAGGGGAAAAGTTAAAAACCAAGACCTCGAAGTGGTAATCCCCTGATTACTTCCTGTTTCATGAGCTCATGAAAGGAAGAAGAGAAGGATATGGCAGATACATGCATAGCTAAATAATTGATGCACGGGGAAGGCACTCAGATTTTTAGATCATTGGGGTCTTTCCTGTGACAGAGTTGACCTGTTCAACAGGGCCAGGTGGCACATGCACTGGAGGGGGGACCAATATCCTGGCAGGCAGGTTTGCTCGTGCACCAAGGGAGGGTTTAAACGAGATTGGCAGGGGGTGAGATCATCAAGAGCAGGGAGGCAAGTGCGAGGCTGGAAGGAGATACAGTAATCAGAAACAGTGAAGTGAAAAGACGGATCAGGCTGGAACATAACAGGGAACAAGAATGCCTGTTTTTAATAAATTGCATTTATTTCAATGGAAGAGGATTGACAGGTAAGGGCGAAGAACTCAGAGCATTGATAGTTATGTGGGACTGGGATATTACAGGCATTAAAGAAACATAGCTAAGAAAGGGACAGAACTGGCAGGTTGATGTGCCAGGGTATACCTTTAGGCAGGACAGAGAATGGTGGAAAAGGGGGGTGGGGAGTTGTTTTTCTGATGAAGGGGAGTTTCACAGCAGTAATCAGGTTTCAAATAACTGAAGGATCAAACAGCGAGAATTTGTGGATGGAGCTAATAAATAGGAAGGTGTATGGTGATGTTATGGGGGCTGTACTATCGGCCCCAAAATAGTCACCAGGAATTCGAGTAACTAATATACTGGCAGAGAGGTGGGACATGCAAAAGCTAAAGGATTGTCATATTTGGTGATTTTAATTTTTATAACATTGACTGGCACTGCCAGAGCGTTAAGGGATTTGGTGGGGTGGAAGCCGTTAATTGCGCCAGGAAAATTCCCTAAAGCAGTATGTAGTTGGGCCTTCTCAGGAAGGGGCAAAATTCGACCTACTCTTAGGAAATAAGACAGAACAGGTGACGGAGGTGATAGTGTGGGAGCACTTTGGAACCAATGGCCATAGTTCTATTAATTTTCACATATTTATGGTGAGAGACAAAACTGGTCCACAGCTTCAAGTTCTAAATTGGGGAAAGACCAATTTAGATGGAATTAGGTAGGAGTTTGCAGGGGTTTGCTGGAATAGTTCGTTGCCGGCAAAGGGATCTCTGTCAGGTGAGATACTGGAGTTCAAGGTCTATTTGTTACTGTGGAGGTGAAAGGAAAGTTGGCAAGAATGGGGAACCCTGGATGACAAGAAATATTTAGGCTTTGACCAGAAAAAAAGCAGCTCCGTTCCAGGCAGCTGGATCAAGTGAATCCCTGGAGGTATATAAGGGATGCAGGAATTTACTGAAGAAGGAAATCAGTAGTGCGAAAAGGGGACATGAAAGAGCCTTGGCTGAGAAGATTTAGATGAGTCCAAAATGGTACATTTAGTAAATTGAAGGAAAAACAATAACTAGTGAGAAAATAGGACCCCTCAATGACCAAAGTGATATGTATGTGTGGAACCATAAGAGATGGGCGAGATCATCAACGGAAATTTCTCTGACGTGTTGAACATGGAGAAAGACATGAATAATTAGGAACTTGGTGAAGTTCATGGTGATTTCTTAGGGACAGTCCATATGACAGTAGAGGAGGTACTGGACGTACTAAAATGCTTGAGGATGAATAAATCTCACGTCCCTTACCAAATATATCTAACAACACTGTAAGGGACTAGAGAAGCATTTGCGTGGGACCTGGCTGATGATTTTGGTCATCATTAACCAGAGTTTAGATCCTGAAAGGCTGGAGGATATCGAATATTGTGCCCTTACTTAAGAATGACTGAAAACAAAGTCTTGAAACTATGAACAGTGAGTTTAACATCTGTTAAAATTGAGAAAATTTTGAAGGATAAGATGTATATTAATTTGGAAAGACAAGGTTTGATTAGGAATATTGAGATTGGCTTTGTGCATGGGAGATCATGCTTGAGAAATTTCTTAAATTTAATTGATGATGTGACCAGGAAGGTTGACTAGGTCGGGGTAGTAGACGTCGAAAATTTGTGGCACTGGATAAAACACAGCAGGTCATCAGGAACAAGATAATCGATATTTCGAGCATACGCCTTTCAGCAGGAATGCCCAAAACATCGATTATCTTGTTCCTCGGATGTTGCATGACCTGCCATGCTTTTCCAGTACCACACTTGTGGACTCTGATCTCCAGCATCTGCAGTGCTCACTTCCTGCTAGGGTGGTAGATTCAGTCGATATGGATTTCAGTTACACCAGGACAAGATAAGGCTTTTCAAACCCGGGAGCCTGATATACAGTTACAGGAGGTGGCCAATCAGCCCATTGAACGTATACAATTCTATCGAGAATAGATCATGCAGCTCCAATATCCTGTAATGCAGTGACAGGATCCGTCTATTCAGCTGCTTCAGGTCAGTAACATCGGAAATGGAAGAGGCTACAAACTGAATGGACTCTGGAGAATGTTGGAATAACATGAGGTTATTTAGCTCCTGAAATCTGCCCTTCCCTTCAGTAAGATCAGAGCTGACCTCCTCTTGGCAGCAATTTCTCTTTCATGCTCAAATCTTTGTAGCCCTCGACCCTCTCAAAATTAATTGACACCCTCCTTACCCCTCCCACTCATTTCAGGGATGCAAATGTCTGGGATAGAGCGGCCCCAACAATCACTATCCTCTGAGAGAAGGAAAGAACCCCCACACATATACCTTGGCCTATTTACATGAGCAAAATATATGAACACAGTGTCAGAGTGACTGGTCCTGACATTACATAAAGATTTGAATGAGCAAGGTTTCAAAGGGTCAGAACAAAACTGAAATTAATAGGAATCAGTTGGAAAATCCCCACTGGTTGTGGGGAATCATTCAGAACACAATGTGGCTGTTGGACATCAATCCTCTCAGTCCCTGGATATCTCTGTGGGTGATCCTAAGGGTAGCTTCCTCAGCACAAATATCTTCAGCTGCTTCATCAATGTCTTTCCTTCCGTAATTCGATCAGAAGTGAAGATGTTCAGTGAAGATCAATAAAGCATCAGAACCTGGACAATATTCAAGCTCATGCTGTTAACGTGCAAGTAACATTCTTGTGTCAGCACTGCTGGACCCTGAACATTTCCAAAGTATAGAAAGAGGAACTCATGCAGCATCTCGAGCTGATTTCATTGGAATGTGAGAAAGCCATTCAGCCCATCGAAATTATTCGATAAGAAGAGACACAGCCCATTCACTCTCTGAGACTTTTTTAAAAATCTGCAAATGTTGGAATTCAAAGTAGACAGTCAAGACGCCAGAACAAGAGATGCGGCATCAGGAGGTGAGAAATCAACAACTTGAGTAAAAGCCTTCTTTAGGACGAGGAATGTGTGTGTGTGTGGGGGGGGGGGGGGGGAGGGTGGGGGGAGGGAGCTGGTTAAGGGGGTCTACATTTAAAGAGGCGGGGTGAGGAAGGTGGAGACAGGATGGTGAGGTTGGGATAGAAGAAAAAGCAGTAGAGGTTATGACCGGGTTGTACGATGGGAGGAATGAATCCAGTTGGGAGATGAAAGAATGGCTGATAAGAGGAATGGAGGGGCGGAGAACGAGCTGGAAATGTTTTGGGGGATTGGAGGGGAGGTTAATTGAAATTGGAGAACTCAATGTTGAGTCCCCCGGGCTGGAGGCTGCCCAGGCGAAAGGTGAAGTGTTGTTCATCCAATTTGCTGTTTGTTTCATTGTGTCAATGGAGGAAGTCAAGGATGGCTACGTTGGAAAGGGTGTGGGAGGGGGAATTGAAATAAGCAGTGACTGGGAGGTCACCTCAGCCCTTACGGGCCCAGCTGTGATGCTCAGCAAAACATCCCCTTAGTTTACATTTGGGATCGCCGATGTAGAGAAGACAACATTGGGGGCACCAGATAAAGTAAACTAGGGTTGATCCCAACACCTGGCACATCTTCCACAAGGACCATTCCCTTCACTAATCTTTGGTACGTGCCACACTCCCCACTAAATCCTCCAATCCCCACTGACAACTGACCCTGCAAACGGAAAAGGTGCATCACCTGCTGGCACACAATCACTCTCACCTCCATCCAGCGCCACAAACAGTCCTTCCAGGTGAAACAGAGATTCACCTGCCTCCCTTCAAACCTAGTGTACTGCATCAGGTGCTTCCGATGTGGTCTTCTCTACACTGGGGAGACCAAACATAAACTTAGGGCACATTTTCCCAACCATCACAGCCGGGCCCAAAGGGACTGACGTGAGCTCCCAGTCACCACCCATTTCAATTCCTCTTCTCCTGCTCTCCCCAGCCCCGACCATTTTTCTCTCTTTATCTGCACCTCCCCTACTCCTACCCCCAATTCTGAAGAGCAGTTATACCAGAAATATTGACTTCTTCACCTCCTGATGCTGCCTGGCTTGTTGTGTTCTTCCAGCCTCCTGGTTGTCTATTATTACACAGGACGATAACGAGGCTCGTTAGCACAACACGCTGGTTAGCAGCTACCATGAGTCACCCAATAGTGAACCTCTTCCCTGGGATGAGGAGGAGGACATATAACCCCTCGAGAAACTGACACATGAAAAGAAGAGACCATTCAGCCCCTCCAAACTGTTCCACTGAAATAGGAGGATGTCATTGATGCTGCAACACGACAAACCGATGAAGCAGCGACTGCACAGACAGACTGCTCCAAGTTCTTCCTCCTGGCTCCATATCTAATGCTTACACATGTGTTACATTAATGTGGTTTGCTGATGGAGAGGAGCACACCAGATGGCTTGTCCCAAGTCATAAGGAGGCATCTGCCATCTCCGAGAAGACAGGCTCATTTTCTGCATGGAGATCAGAAACGTTTGGGAATGGCCAGCTCTATCAGAGTTTATCTGCTGTCATGAATGTGAACAACATCATGCTTAGTGAAGCGTCTCACCCCAGCTGTACGTTGAGATGGTGGGAGTTCACTCAGAATCTGCAGCTCTCTCACAATCAACATGGGGTCTCCACAGAGATTGTAAACTATCAGAGAGTCATAGAGTTTAACAGCAGGAAAACAGGCCCTCTAGCCCAAATTGGACTATGCCAACCAAAATGTCCATTCATGTTAACTCCATTTCCCTGCACTTGGCCCATATCCTGCTAAACCTTTCCTATCAACGTATCGAAACACATATGAAAACATATACTGCAGGAAAACACGTTATATTTCACGGTATCATTGTTTTGTTATGGGAATAATGAGTCCTGGTTCAAGACGCTCAGGTTTTAATGCAATCACTTTTTAATCTTTTGCAGAATTACAGATTAAACACTCATTTCCTTCACACTCTCCTCATGGTACCATCACTGAAGGGATTAGTCTGGTCAAACTCCTTTACACTATCTCACTGTGACAAGGAGTCATTCCTTATAATGGAGAGAAAATCTGTTCACAATGCACCACGTGCTGTCTCAATATCTGTCTACAACTGCAGGGAGGTGTCTTCACTCCGATATTTGAATCATGTTTCAATGAAGGACATTATACAATATCCTGTGCTGATTACTTGCTTCACTGTCTGAATTCTGTCAGTGACTCATGACCAAGGACATCCACCTCCTTTTCACCAAGAGCACTTCCCATCATCTCACCTTCTCATAAATACAAAATGAGAAGGATGGAATGTTTTTTACAAAGTCATTCCTTTGCCTTGCAAATTGCAATACTTCAGCACAGCCACGCCAACAGCAACGTCACTACTGCCATTGTAGATGTTTGGAGATGCTGAGGAGGCGATGGCTGAGCTGTATTATCTCCGGATTATTAATGCAGCGGCCCAGATAATGACCCAGAGCACAGATTCAATTCCCACCGCAGCAAATATTGGAATTTGAGTTCAATAAAATATCATGAATTAAGAAACAATGAAACGATTGTCAGAAAAGCCTACCTGGCACACTGATGCCCTTCAAGGAATGAGATCTATCACCTTCACCTGATCGGGCTTACATGTGACTCTAGACCCATAACAATGTTGTTAACTCTCGGTTGCTGTTTGAAACGTCCAATCACAACCACTCAGTTATATCACTCACCATAAAGTCTCGAAGAAATTAAACCAGACGGAACTAAGCTTTGAATGCTTACAGCCCACAGACTGCAGTGGTTAGGAAGGCAGCTCACCAACAGCTTCTCAAGGACAACGTGGAAAGGGAATGACATGCTGTCCCAATATCCCATTAATGATTTTTAAAAAAGATCATTACTCTTAGGAAAGGGATACAATGGGACATAACTCAATTCAAACCGTGACTTTGATGTATACCATACAGGGACATTATTTTGTTAATATGGCAACAGGAAAAAAATAAATAAGATTAATCTTGATTTTTATTTCCATTCCAGCTGGTCATGAACAATTACTCAATTTGCTTCTTTCTCTCTATCTCTCTCTTTCTCTTTCTGTTCAAATCCCCCCTTCTCCCCTTCACAACAGACATCCCTGTCACCAACATCAATCACACTATTTCCCAGTTGTGTGCACTTCTGATGGATGGTCATTGGACTCGAAATGTCAATTCTATTTTTCTCTCGATACAAGGCTAACAAATTTGCTCAGTTTCTCTGGCACTTTCTCATTCTCCTGATCTCTCGCATCGTTCTTTTTTCCCCAACGTTTAGTGTTGTCATTATATAGGATGTCTGCATCGCTGTTAAGGGCATCGTTTGTTGACCTCATTAAATGCCCTTTAACGTAAGGCCATTCCTGAAAGCAGTATAAAGCCAAGCACATTGCTGTGGACTTGACGTCGTCTTTATCCAGACCAGGTAATAATGTGAGATTTCTTTACCAAAGGACATCATTGAAATAGATTAGCTTATCAACAAATGCTGGTGGGGTTATATAAGTGAAATTTGCTTTTACTTCCAGTTCCTATAATTTGAGTTTAAGTTCTCTCATCATCTGAGATAGAATTTGAAACAATGTCTTTAGTGTATAACCTGGACCACTGAATGATGTGGTCAGCGACATTACTATTCTGACACAGTGTCCCTGACATTAATTTACTTTAGAGACAAGAACAAGGTCATGATGGAAACATTGTAATGGAAAGAGTGATTAGAAGAGAGCTGGAACCATGAAGTCTGAAATTTTCTAAGGCACGTATAATGTGGATTTAGCAACTGCACAAATGTCAAGCTGGGGAATGGGGATACCATGAAGCTGGTAGTGGGTCTGTTTGGTGATGGAGAGAATGTGAATACATAAATCAATTCAGGGCAAATAGATATTTCCATATTTTGAACAGTCTTGTCCACAGATGTGTGTGAGGGCGGGGGTGTGGGCGGTTTTGAAATTTGTGGGAATGAATGGACTTGCATTTGAAACTGAAGACAGTCGTTTCCAACTTTTCCAAGTTAACAAAAATAGCACTGAAGTTCACCATGGCTTATGGGATTAATAAGTAGATAGAGATGACGAGACTTACCAGGAACACCAACAATAGCAAGCATGGGATAGTAACCAGCCTGAATAATCAGAAGTACACCATATATCCGAAGTGATAATATGTTCCAGTACCAGGAAACATAGAGAAAACCCGAGGATAAACTCCTGTCCATTGTTGTAGCATTCCATCCTGGGGTTCTCAGATTCTGAGCCATTGGTGCAGCATTCCAGTCTACTGTTCTCAGATTCTGATCCATTGTTGGAACATTCCAGTATACTGATCTCAGATTCTGATCCATTGTTAGAACATTCCAGTCTACTGTTCTCAGATTCTGATCCATTGTTACAACATTCCAGTCTACTCTCAGATTCTGACCTCTCCTCTCCCTGTCTCTGCAACTGCTGATTCCTGTTAGTGTTGAAGGTAATGTATCTGCTGATACGATGGGATAAATCATTGCAAGAAGCCCCTTACTAATAGAAGAGGGAAACCATTCAGTGACATCATTAGGATCCATGGAGACTGACATCAATCACAGTCACTGAACAAACAAATCCAGTTAACCCCTTTCAGTATGGTACAAATAATAACTGGACTTGATTGAATGTTGATATCGCTGACTATTGATCACATCTTCCATCATCAATTGTTCTCGTGAAGTTAGTTATGAGGGAGATTATGGACGTTTCCTTATCACAGGCTGGATGATTCTGTTGCATTGTCCGTTTGCAATGCTATAACCACCTGAACACCGCCCCACCCCACCACCCCCCCCCCCCCCACCCCCAACACAGCCACGCACAAAATACACAATCTAGATGTAATTAAAGTGCTGGTCTCTCCTCAACTAGACCGGACGCCAGCCAATTGATTCTCCGTGGGAATATTTGCCCTGACTATACACAGGAAGTGTGGATCTATCTGGACATTCTTCTCTTTCCTCTAATAAAACAATGTTGAACCTTCAACACGTAATGCGATTCAGCGTTGTTTAATGTAAACTTAGAAACACTTGAATACACTTTGTTGCCTTCAAAACAGTAAGATTTACATGTATTGAATTCAGTCCAAAGCCATATGTGGCATATTGTCACAAAACCTGTCCTTTTACAAGGTTATGTTGTCTTTAATTTTTTTAAAGACGGTCTAAATGAACCAAAATCCCAATATGTCTGAACTTTGAAAGATTTATCTAACAGGTGAATGCCTCAGCAAGAAGGCTTTCTCGTCTTTAATAGCAAACTTGTATAATCAAGAGGACGTGGCCAACTCTCTAACTGGACGAGTCTGATCAGTTCTGGGGTTAGTTCAGTTAGGGTCACTGTTGGAACTGGACGCTCTCCCCCTCCTTCTGTCCTTCTGACCTAATAACCCTAAAGCCTTTATGTCAGTTTTACTCTTGGTGCTAAGGGGTTTGCTTATTGGGATTGTTGCAAATATTTGGAACAGGATTCCAACGTCTGGACAGCCTGTCGTGTTTGTATAGGATTAGTTATTCAGGTATTCTATTTTTTGGTTCCTTTTGTTTCATTCGGTAATTTGGTAAATAAATGCTACTTGTTTAAAACTCGGCAGTCTGACAAGCTAATTCACTCAAGGGAGATCTATTCTACACTAACTTTTAAAAAATAACACAGTTACGGTCTTGGCTGGTTGCTTAACATATTCTGTGGGGTTGGGCCTGTTCCATAACAGAATGGGGGCCAGTTGCGGGATTTAGGCAGCGAGTGGCAAGCATTAGTGTCTCCTATTCCGTGTGTTGATTTGGTGGGGACACTGAGCTTTAGATAGCAATTGGTTTTGCAGGAACCAAGGATGGTTTGGAGGTGGAAGAGGTGACCTTGGGGTTTTTGACAGAATGCACATGAGTCCAAGCTGCGGAATTAGTGGGCAAGCGTATTTTGAAGCTACCTACTAAGATGATGAGATGATTGCAGCAGTATCTCAGCATTCCAATTTGCTGGAAACTCCATCAGGATCTGTAGAGATGAGCAAACTTCAATTGCAAATGACCAGCTTGAGTTAAAAGCGGAAATGAAGCAGTTTGAGGTACGGCTAAAATCAGAAGAGAAAGAAATAGGTTTAGCAGAGGAAAAAGAAAAAATGAATATCCTTAGCAGGATGGAAAGAAAAATAGAGGGGGTTTGTGCTTCAGAGATGGACACTTAGAATGGAAAGTCAGCTGAAATGGATGGGGATGCAGGCTGAAGGTGAGCGTAGTGAATAACAGAGTGAGGATGAGCAAAACCATAGTAGTCAACCTTGCTTAAATTTGATGAGTAGGATATGGAAACCTTTTCCATTTCATTTGAAAAAGTGGCTAAACAATTGCAGTGGCCAGTGACCATGTGGGTTTTGTTGATTCAAGCCAAAACTTGTCGGTTAAGTTTGGCAAGTATTCGCAATACAACACTATCAGATGATGGATCTGGGGTGCATGAGGAGGTAAAGAAAGTGCATATGAGCTTGTGCCAGAATCCGACAGACAACGTTTCAGGAATATAATGAGGGATCCAGATCAAACATATATTGAGTTTGAAAGGATCAAACAAAGTAATTTTGATAACTGGAAAAGAGCTTTACAATGCTCTGAGAGAGACAATTACTTTGGAGGAGTTCAAAGATTCACTGCCTGACACAGTGCAAACACATTTGGAAGAGCAGAGAGTTAAAACGGCAAGGCTGGCAGCTGAAGTGGCTGATGATTATGAATTGATCCATAAAACATGGTTTGGCTTCTAGAATCAATTTCAGTCCATTAGGGATAGAAACTGGGGCAAAGAGAAATCCTCACGTGGGGGAGAAAGGTAGATCTCGAAGAGGGTCATAAGGATAACTTCGTACAGGCTAAAAAGTAAACACTTGAAGGAAACAAAGAACTTAAATTGGTCCAGTGCTTTCATTGCAATAAATTAGGTCACATGAAATCACTGTATTGGAGGGTTCAGGAAGAAAAAATACAGATGCAGGAAAACAGGATAAGCTTGGAAGTTTTGCTGGGGTGGCAAAAGAAAACACAGTGGAAGCTAGAAAGCTGCATCAGAGTGTATAAGCTGATCAGAGGTTTGTTAAAGAGGAAGTGGCAGATCTGATTAGAAATTATACCTGTAAAGGGAAAGTTTACAGACATAAAGCATGTAAAGAGGATGCAATATTAAGGGACACAGGACCCTCTTGGTCCGTGATGCTGAAAGATCGGGAGATATATACTCCAGAAGGACTACTTCTAGAAAAGGTACTGCTAATGAGAATTCACCTTGAGACAAAAAGCGCATAATGATGTAAAGCGAGAATAGAGTGTCCAGAAAAGTGTGGAGAAGTTGTGGTAGGAGTATTGGACAAACTCTCAGCTCCAGGAATACAATCTATTCTTGAAAAAATACAGCTGAATCACCGGTAGGAGTGCTACCTACTCTGGTTGAAAAGCCAGTGGAGACACAGGCAACTGAAGCAATGCAGAAGTCTAATCCTGGAAGTTACCTGAGTGTGGGTAACGAAGCCCCAATGTGACCAGTTGAAACAGGAGATATCAAAAATGTAAAGATAAGGAAGCGGAAGTGACAGTTACAGAGACTTTATTCCATCAGGTAGTTGTGAAAAAATCTATTGAGCAAACAGGTCATCATGCAAATATTTGAGTTCATTTAAACTAATTGTTTTATATCAGAAAGAAAAAAGGGTAAAGCAATTTTACCAAAAAGCATATACATTAGGAATTTTGAATGTATCCCTGAGTGTTATTGCCCTAAAAATGTGTGCACATGAGGAGATGGAGACTATCACATACTCAAGGAGATGATAATTGGGCAGAAGTTCATCAAATCGCATTGCCAATGGGATACAGAAAAGAGGTGATGTGAATGGCGCATGAGCTACCACTGAGAAGTCATTTAGGAGTGAGGAAAAAAACAGGCTGAAAGACAGAGACATTTTTACTGGTCTGGACAGCAACAGAATGTAATTGAATTTTGCAAGTCGTGTCATACATGTCAGGGAATTGA
Source organism: Chiloscyllium punctatum (assembly GCF_047496795.1). Taxonomy (NCBI): domain Eukaryota; kingdom Metazoa; phylum Chordata; class Chondrichthyes; order Orectolobiformes; family Hemiscylliidae; genus Chiloscyllium; species Chiloscyllium punctatum. The sequence continues at coordinate 108,498,420 of NC_092750.1, read as the reverse complement.
AAAAAAAAACACAAGTGTTAATAAAACCTGCGCCTTTCCTAACTATTCCTGCATTTGAAGAACATTTTACAAGAGTCTTAATTGATTGGCTAGGTCCCCGACCTCAAACAAAAAGGTGCACACCAGTATTTGTTAACAATAATGGATGTATCCACTAGATTTCCAGAGGCCATTACAAGATGCAGCATCACATCTAAAAGAATTGCAAAGGAATTACTCTTTTTAAAGAAATAGACACGGACTACCACTAGAGATACAGTGAGGTCAAGGTTCAAACTTCACATTTAATTTATTCACTATGATGTCTTAGGAATAAAGCAATTCAAATCTACTGCATACCATCCAAAATTGCAGGGAGCGCTAGAAAGGTGACATTAAACATGAAAGACCATGTTGAGGGCTTATGATCTGGATTATCCAGATAATTAGAGTGAGGGAATTCCTTTTGTGCTTTTTGTGATCAGGGATGCAACAAATTAACAGAGCAAATTCAATCCATTTGAATTATTTTTTGGACATTAAGTGAGAGGACCATTAATATTGATTAAGGAGAAAATAGTAAATCAGAATTCAAAGGCCACACATTTGGATTAGTTCTCAAACTTTAGGGAACGTGTCATAGTGCTGGGGAGTTGGCTGGACAGCATTTAAAAGTATTGCAGCACGCAATAAAGCAGGAAGCGGACAGGAAATCAAAAAAATTCAATTTTGCGATCGGAGATATGGTATTACTGTTCCTTTCAGTTATAGGTGAACCTTGAAAAGCAAGGTCTGTGGACCTTATCAAATACAACTGACATAGAGTGAGGATAACTACTTGATAGGGACTCCAGAAAGAAAGAAATCTCACAGCGTATGTCATGTGAACATGCTCAAAATGTACTTTGATGGGGAAGGAAAGCCAGAGGACAAGGTGTTCATGATTACGGCACAGAATTAAGAACCAAATTCAGAGGATTGTGAATCGGACATTTCACAAATTAAAGTGGACAATCAGGTACTTGTCTAAAATTGGGATGATTGATTGATTTACCTTCATGAGAAAAATTGAAATGATCAGAAAGAGTTATTACTATCACATGTGGAATTACGCAGAAATTAACTTGGAAGTACTCACATAACTGTGCATAATGTAGCTCTCGGAGATGTCGTTACGATTAACCAACATCCTGACAGGCATAACCCACTAAAGTTGGCACAGGCTCAGAAGGAGATTGAATGCAAGCTCTAAGATGACATAATCAACATGTGTTACAGTGACTGGAAATCACCTATAGTCATGGTGCCAAAGTCAAATGGTACCCAGCGATTATGTATGGACTATCGTAACGTCAATGCAGTTAAAAAGATTGATGTATACCCAGTTCCACAGTTGGAAAACTGTGTTGAAAATGTGGGGCAAGCAACTTACATTTGGTGTGTAAAATGTGCTGGCCATATGACAGGGACTAACCAATAAATTGTCGGATTATCCAACCTGTGGTTTACATTGATGACCTTGTGATTTTTAGTGGCTCATGAAAGGAACACTGCAGCATCCAACAGACTTGTTCGATCGACTTCGGAAGGCAGGCTTGGTGGTAAATTGAGCGAAAAGTGAATTTGCCAAAGCAAAGGTCACCTTCCTTGGCCATGTTATTGGACATAGATGAATGGTGCCATGGAGATTTAAAAGTGATGGTAACTGGGACATTTTGCATCCTGTTGACAAAAGGAGCAGTTCCTGGGATTAAGTCGATTTTATCAAACGTTTGTGCCTCATTTTCGCAGTGTGACTGCTCCACTCACTGAATTGTTTAAGAAAGGCAAGAAGTTTCACTGGACAGAGGACTGTCAGAAGGCATTTGAGGCATTTGAAATATGTGTTAACCACTGCCCACGATCAGACACACCTGATTATGCAAAAACATTCAGGTGGATTTAAATGCGAATGATGTGGATTTCGGTGTTGGACTACTGCAGGAAGATGACGAGAAGACAAAGAGACCTATTGGGTATTCCTCCAAGAAGTTGAATGATCATTAGTAGAAATATTTAACAGTTGAGAAAGAGACAGTGAGCTTTGTGTTGGTATGACAACATTTCAGTGTTTATATTAACAGCAACGTATCAGAGACAACCATTTACACTGATCACAACTCAATGGGGTACTTTTGAGAAATGTTAGGACAAACATGTGAGACTGTTTAGCTGGACCCTGTTGCTACAGCCATTCAATTAGAAAATTGTGCACATGGCAGGTCTTGAAAACATGATTTCCAATGCATTGTTGACACTTGAGTGACAAATGGAGGCACTCAGTGATGGAAGTACCACACACTGAATCTGGATGTAATTGTGCATGTTTACATGTTTACAGTAAATGAATGTACATGCTCATTGTAGAGTATGAACTACTATTTTTGGGAGTTTTGAAAACTGAAGCTATCTTGGATATTGAAGATTCAGTTTTATATTGGAGGAGTTGTCACACAGGTAGTACCTTTACAAGGTTATGTTGTCCTTGAATTTTTTTCAGAGAGGTTCTAAATGGCCCAATTTTCCAACATGTTTCAATTTTGAATGCTTCATTAGGGTCCTTTGTTTTTTTTTACCTAACATTTAATGCCTTGGGAAGTAGGCTGTCAAGCCTTTTTAAAAAACTGGTATAATCAAGGGGATGTGGTCAGCTCTCCTGCTGCACAGGTCAGTTCAGTTCGAGGGTTAGTTGAGTCAGGTTCACTGTTGAAATTGGATGCTCTCCCCCTCCTTCAGTCCTCTGACTTTGTAAACTATAAGCTTTTTTGTGTAATTTTTACTCTTTGTTCCCGTGGGTTTGTTTATTGGGATTGTTGCAAGTAATTTGGATCAGCATCCTTAATTCGAGGTAGCCTGTCAGTTTTGGATAGGATGAATTATTCAGGTACGGTGTTTTCGGTTCGTTGTGTTTCATTCCTTATATTTACAAATACATTCTGTTTGTTTAAAAGTCGGCAGTCGGACCAAATAATTCACTCTGGGAATATTCACTATACACTTACCTTCAACAAATGGCAACATTAAAGACTGGGCTATGTGCTTAAGAATGTTTTGAGTGGTCGGTCCTGGCCCATAACAATGTACAATAACCTTGTTTATTAAAAGTCATGAATTAATGAGTAAGGGATGGATTGAATATGATAATGGCTATGAGACAGAAAGGCTGCGGCCAGTGGTTGAGGAGACCTGAGGGGAGTGCAGCAATATCTCCCAGTCACTCGTATTCAGCCATCACTGTTTCTGACAATTGGAATGAAATGCAGTGCAGAGCAAGATAACAGACGACCTTTGGTACATGGAATGCTGAACGACAATGTGAACGGAATAGGATAATTTCAAATGTGATGTACATCATTATAGTTTATATATAGACTGTTTAATCACAGGTTAACAGGTTGTTAACATTGTTTATATCGGGACGGGATGTACACAAATAAAAAACAGACACAGATTACAAAATGTGTTGGGTTACAGTGAGTTGCAGCAGAGTAAGAGTGAAGACACAGCTCATACTGAGCTGGTACAGTGATGATGGGCTGCATGACAACCATATTTACTGTAATTATTCATAGAAACGTATTGAAAATGTTCAGAGACTGAGGAGACAAGTCTCATCGTGAAACACACAGACAATATCATAATTAATAAACTATTTCTACTGTTCATCAAGTGTAGCTGTCTCTAAAAGGCCTTTCAAATCAAAATCACATTGGTGAGATCCACACATTTATTTTCAGAACTTAAAGAAGAAACAGACTCCAGTGTAATATTTGTGTTACTGGCACAAGTGATAGGAACAGGAATGGAGCATATTGTCCAAATATAACCAACATCCATTTTTCTCTGCTCTGATGCTGCCTGAACTGTGGGCTTTCTCTCCAGCATTTTCAATTGGTGCAATAGCAGGAAACAGAGTAATGGTGAGCGGTTGTTTTTTGAACTGAAGGCTTGTGCCCACCAGTGTTCCACAGAGGTTGGATCTGAGTTTTCTTTGTTTGTCATTTATGTAAATGATTTGCGTGAGAACATCGAAGGCATGGTTTGTAAGTTTGTGGGTGACACCAAAACTGGTGGCACATTGGACAGTGAAGAATGATTTCTAAGAATACAAAAGGATCTTGATGAAATGGGTCAATATACTGACAGATAGCAGATAGAGTTCAAGCTGGATGAATGTGAGGTGCAGGCAACAGTGCGTGTTTGTTGCTGTCTGTTGCACCAGGAATGGAATTATTTTATTCCCCATCGCCTGCGTTCAAAACATGATATCCTTCATGATCTTTGAGAGGCCTAATCCTCTCTATGGTTACCTTCTTGCTGTTAATGTAGTTGCACAATATTTTTGGATTATCCTTAACCTTATCTGCCCATTCTATCTCATATCGCCTTTTTGCTTCACTGATTTCTCTCGAAATAATGCCCCACACTTTATATTGACTAAGAGATTAAATTGAAGAAAGTTGTCTATATCTAAAGTAAGGTCTTCTTTGATTCTTGAATAAAAGCTCGGCACAGTGGCACAGTGGTTAGCACTGCTGCCTCACAGCGCCAGAGACCCAGGTTCAATTCCCACCTCAGGTGACTCTCTGTGTGGAGTTTGCACATTCTCCCTGTGTCTGCGTGGTTTCCTCCAGGTGCTCCGGTTTCCTCCCACACTCCAAAGATGTGCAGGTCAGGTGAATTGGCCATGTTAAATTGCCTGTACTGTTAGTTTAGGGGTATGGGTGGGTTGTGTTTTGGCGGGGCGGTGTGGACTTGTTGGGCCGAAGGGCCTGTTTCCACACTGTAAGTCATCTAATCTAAAAAAAAAACTGTAGTTGTCCATTGTTCCTTAATCTTCCCTTCACTTTAACAGGAACATAATGCCTCTCAACTCCCGTCGTCACAATGTTGAACGGCTCCCACTTGCCAGACATTGTTTTACCTGCTGACAGTCTAATCCAATCAAATTTGATAAGTCCTTGTCCCATGCCATTAAAATTTATGGTACTCCAATTAAAAAAAAATATGATTTAAAGGCTTATTCTTTTCCATAACTATTATGAAACTAATAGAATTATGATTGCAATGCCCAAAACGTTCCTTCACATTTACTTCAATCACTTGCCCTGCCTAATGCACAAAAGAAGCCTACTTTTGCTCCTTCTCTGTTAGAATCATCTGGATATTGATGAAGAAAATTTTCGTGAACATATTTGACAAATTCTTCACCATCCAACCCTTTAACGCTGCGGTAGTTCCAATCAATTTTAAGAAAATTAAAAACCCCATTATTACAACCTTATTTAGAATAAATATATCCGCGATCTCCCTACATGTTTGTTTCTCAATTTATTTCTTACTGTTGGAGAGCATATGGTACAATACAATCAATGTGTTCTTTCCTTTCTTATTTTTAATTTCGACCAATATATTTTCACTGGACGGTTTGTCACAAAAGAGCATTTAGTGCTATCTGTTCAAAGTGAACTTTATTTTCTTATTTTTAATACTACCTGCGTATTTTAACTGGATAATTCTTCAGAAAAAACTTTCCCAGTTCCAGCATAAATTTATTCCTTAATCAAAAATTGCAGACTGCCCCCTCCCTGCCCTCTGCATATCTGTTTCCATCCTTTCTCTGACACTTAACAGGTGGAACATTGAATTGCTAGTCTTGAACATCTCTCAGGGGAAAGTGAGGACTGCAGATGCTGGAAGTAAGAGTCGAGAGTGGGGTGCTGGAAAAGCACAGCAGGTCATGTAGCATCCAAGGAGCAGGAAAATCGACGTTTCAAACAAAAGCCCTTCATCAGCCCATTCCTGATCAAGGGCTTTTGCCCAAAATGTTGATTGACCAATTTTCTGTAATACATATGGTGTCCCGATCCCATGTTCTTAAACATGCCCCGAGTTCATCAGCCTACCCTGTAAGACCCCTCACTTGAAATAAATGCAACTTCCTGCTTCAGAATTACTATATACTTGTGACTCTCTCGTTTTTCTTTTCTAATTGACGTGCTATCCTCACATTCATAAAATTCTCCATCCATCCTACCATTTATAATTCTACTTGGAATATCCCCCTTGTCAACTCAATCAACATAATGTCTTCCTACATACAAGGAGCAAATCTCCCTGCTAAGATATTGGTTGCTTTCCAGTTTAGATTAGACCAATCCTTTCTGAACAGGTCATTTCTCTTCTAAAATAGATTCCAATTTCCCAAAAAATTGAAATCCCTCAACAATACAGTAGCTCTTCAGCCGCTGGTTTTTCTCCATTAACCTTTTGTTCCTTCCCAGTTGGGTTTTGCATTGGGAAGAATCCAGAATGTATTGCTTTAAAGGTTTTATTATTAATACTCTACCTCACCTTTTAAGTTCACTCTGTACTGCTTTAATCTTTCCCTAAAAATATAATTCCTGCCAATATCTACAATAATGGTTGGCTACTCAATCTCACCTTTAACAATGTGCTTGAAATGTTTTGAGACGTTCTTAATCTTAGCACAGGGAAATCTACAAACCCTCCTCACTGCCACAGAATCTTAAGTTAATGTCCCTGAAAGAAAAGTCCACTAAAGCAATCATTCTACAAAATCTTCTCAAACGCTGCTGAACATAAGAATCAATCCAAGTGTCCAACAATTGACTGTTCTTCCATTTTCCTCAGAGAGACAATCCCCTTCAGCTGTTCTAAAAGCTGAAAAGCATTTTGGTAGAGGAATAGTCACCAGAGAATTTTGAACTACTTTCTTATCTTTCCTGAGAGCCACACTTCTATATGACTGATATGCTGGATAATATTTTTTTTCCAAATCTTCCAGCCATCTTTTTTTAAAAGCATAAAATTTAATAATTTGTTTCCAGTTCAAGGTTGACTTGACGATATGATTTGATCTCCTTCTGTAAGTCTATATACAGAATTTAGTTGAATCTTTATTCTCATCACTCCAACTATTTCAAACAAAATTATGAATCTATCTCTATCATCGAGATGGAATCTTCCTTCTGCTCTGTCTATTGCAGGGAACAATACAAATAACATTATCCTGGTCCACGTGGAACACAAATGTTGCAGTGAAAGCCATCTAAACCTTATCCAGTACTAATTACGTACAAGCTTAATTAATAAATCATACAGAGAAACATAGTATAAAAGTAGAATTCAGCTCCATGTCCAAAATAAATTTTGTGGCTCCCTCGTAAAAAAGAACTCAACTGCATCACGCTGTAAATTCATCAAAATAGGAGCAACAAGAGAACTGAATTCTCAAAGCTTTCCCTGTGAACAACATCTGAAGAATAGAAGAAAATCAGGGCTTAGTTGTGAACTTCATAAATGATGATGATGAGAATGGGAAGGATGGAGTTTGGGGGGAATGGTAAATAATTTTGTGGATGACAGAAAGAGGAGCTGGTCGTTCACAGTGAGGAGGAACGTGTGAGGGTACAGGATGGTATAAACCGGTAGTTCAGATGGACAGATCAATCGCTAATGAAATTTAACACTGATACCTTTCAGAAGTAACAAGACAAGAGTGTGCTCAAACTGAAGAGAGGCTGGGTCTACTTGATTTTACTTTTAAGCAACGAAGGCTGAGAGGTGCTCCTGATGGAAGTGTTTAACAACATGAGGAGTCTCGACAAGGAAAACATAGAGTAGCTCTTCCCCTTACTCGAAGGCTCAATAATAAGGAAATAATTCATTGAACTAAATTTATTGAAATAATACACTGTTTTTTCCATTCCACTCGTCATTGTGGTTGGAAATGTGTTGCTGGAAAAGCGTAGCAGGTCAGGCATCAACTAAGGAGCAGGAGAATCGATGTTTCTTCAGGAATCCTGAAGATGGGCTCATGCCCGAAATGACGATTCTCCTGCTCCTTGGATGCTGCCTGACCTGCTGCGCTTTTCCAGCAACACATTTTCAGCTCTGATCTCCAGCATCTGCAGTCCCCACTTTCTCCTCACTCGTCATTGTGCTCTAACACATTTTCCTTGTATGATCTAAAGACCAATATGTGCCCGTTCCTTGACATGCCGAGAACTATATAAAGAATTAAAAGGGAATTACGTCGGGAGTCGGGTGTCCATTTGCTGAGAGGTGTGAGGGCGGAGCGAAAGAATTCTGGGAAGTCATATATTTGTGTGGTTGCATTACCCGAACACTACTCGGGTAATGTCTCCCACCCAGCTCCTCCTCTGACCAAAAAAAACTTCTGTGCGCCAGATTGGTAAGGTAGCGAGTTTATTTTTTATTCCTTTTTTTTAACAGTCTCTTTGTGAATTTAGAATCATGGGAATGGTGGTGAGGGCAGTTGAATGTTCCTCCTGCAGAATGTGGGAGGTAAGGGTCACCACTCGTGTCCCTGCTGACTACATCTCCAGCTCCTCGAAAACCGCATTAGGGAACTGGAGCTAGAGCTGCATGAACTTCGGATCATTCGGGAGGTAGATGGAGTTATTGAGAGGAGTTACAGGGAGGTAGTCACTTCTCACGTACAAGAAAAAGGCAAATGGGTTACAGTCAGGGGATGGAAAGGAAAACGGCAGGCAGTGCAGGGATCCCCTGTGGCCATCCACCTCAACAATAAGTACACCGTTTTGGGTATTGTTGGGGGGGGGTCTTACCTGGGGAAAGCAGTGGGGCAAAGGGTTCTGGCACAGAGTCTGTCCCTGCTGCTCAGAAGGGAAGGAGAAGAGGAGCAGAGCAGTATTCATTGGGGAATCCATAGTTAGGGGGACAGATAGGAGGTTCTGTGGGAACGAGAGAGACTCATGGTTAGTGTGTTGCCTCCCAGATACCGGGGTTCGTGATGTCTCTGATAGTGTTTTTGGGATCCTTAAGGGGGAGGGAGAGCTGCGCCAAGTTTTGGTCCACATCAGCACCAATGACATAGGTAAGAAGAGAGATGGGGATTTAAGGCAGAAATTCAGGGAGCGAGGATGGAAGCTTAGAGCAAGGGTGAACAGAATTGTTGTCTCTGGTTTGTTGCCCGTGACACGTGCTAGTAAGGCAGGGACCAGGGAAAGAGACGAATTGAACACGTGGCGACAGGGCTGGTGCACGACGGAGAGTTTCGGATTCTTGGATAATTGGTGCTCTTTCTAGGGTAGGTGGGACATCTACAAGCAGGATGGTCTTCATCTGAACCTGAGGTGTACCAATATCCTGGGGGAGGGGAATTCACTAAGGCTATTGGGGTGGGTTTAAACTAATCCAACAGGCGGATGGGAACCAAAATTGCAGTTCGACTATAGAAAAGGTTGAGAGTAGGGAGGTCCAAAATCAAGTTTCAGGGATGCAAGATGGCACCAGCAAGCAGGAAGTTGGTTTGAAGTGTGTCTACGTCAACGCCAGGAGCATCCGGAATAAGGTAGGTGAACTTGCAGCATGGGTTGGTACCTGGGACTTCAATGTTGTGGCCATTTCGGAGACATGGGTAGAGCAGGGACAGGATTGGTTGTTGCAGTTTCCAGGATTTAGATACTTCAGGAAGAACAGAGAAGATGGTAAAAGAGGGGAGGTGTGGCATTGTTAGTCAAGGACAGTATTACAGTTGCAGAAAGGATGTTTGGGAATTGTCAACTGAGGTAGAATGGGCTGACGTTAGAAATAGGAAAGGAGATGTCATCCTGTTGGGAGTCTTCTATAGGCCACCGAATATTTCCAGAGATGTAGAGGACCGGATAGTAAAGATGATTGTTAATAGGAGTGAGAGAGACAGGGTAGCTGTCATGAGGGACTTCAACTTTCCAAATATTGACTGGGAACGCTATAGTAAGAGTAATATAGATGGGTCAGTTTTTGTCTAGTGTGCAGGAGGGCATCTTGTAACTTTATGTAGACAGGCCAACAAGGGATGAAGCCACATTAGATTTGATACTAGGTAATGAACCCGACCTGGTGTTAGAAAAGGACGGAGGTGAGCACTTTGGTGATAGCGATCACAATTCTGTTATGTTTACTTTAGTGACAGAAAGGGATAGGTGTATACCACTGGCTAAGAGATACATCTGGGAGAAATGCAATTACAGTGCGATTAGGCAAGATTTAGGAAGCATAGGATGGGCAAGGAAACTGCCAGAGATGGACTTATTAGAAAAGTGGAGCTTATTCAGGGAACAGCTCCTGAGTGTCCGAGATAAGTATGTACCTGACAGGCAGGAAGGAAGCTGCAGTGCGTGGGAGCAGTGGTTTACGAAGGGAGTCGAATCTCTGGTCAAGAGAAAGAAGAAGGCTTATGTTAGGATGAGATGTGAAGGCTCCATTAGGGCGCTTGAGGGTCACAAGGTAGCCAGGAAAGACCTAAAGAGAGAGCTCAGAACAGCCAGGAGGAGACATGAGAAGTTGTTGGCGGATAAGATCAGGGTAAAACCTAAGGCTTTCTATCGGTATTTAAAGAATAAAAGAATAACGAGAGTAAGATTAGGGGCAATCAAGGTTAGTAGTGGGAACTTGTGTGTGGAGTCAGAGGAGATAGGGTAAGGACTAAATGAATATTTTTCGACAGTATTCACTGTAGAAAACGACAATGTTGTCGAGGAAAGTACAGAGGTGTGATTGAGACTAGGTGTGATTGAGGTTCACAAGGAAGAGGTATTAGAAATCCTGCAGAGTATGAAAATAGATAAGTTCCCTGGGCCGGAAGGGATTTATCCTAGACAATAAACAATAGACAATAGACATAGATGCAGGAGTAGGCCATTCAGCCCTTCGAGCGTGCACCACCATTCAATATGATCATGGCAGATCATTCCTAATCAGTATCCTCTTCCTGCCTTATCTCCATAACCCTTGATTCCACTATCTTTGAGGGCTCTATCCAACTCTTTCTTAAATGAATCCAGAGACTGGGCCTCCACTGCCCTCTGGGGCAGAGCATTCCACACAGCCACCACTCTCTGGGTGAAGAAGTTTCTCCTCATCTCTGTCCTAAATGGTCTACTCCGTACTTTTAAGCTGTGTCCTCTGGTTCGGCACTCACCCATCAGCGGAAACATGTTTCCTGCTGCCAGAGTGTCCAATCCTTTCATAATCTTATATGTCTCAATCAGATCCCCTCTCAGTTTTCTAAAGTGAACGGTATACAAGTCCAGTCGCTTCAGTCTTTCAGTGTAAGGTAATCCCGCCATTCCAGGAATTGACCTCGCTGCACTCCTTCAATAGCCAGAATGTCTTTCCACAAATTTTCAGACCAGAACTGCACACAGTACTCCAGGTGTGGTCTCACCAGGGCCCTGTACAGCTGCAGAAGCATCTCTTTGCTTCTATATTCAATTCCTCTTGTTGTGAAGGCCAGCATGCTATTAGCCTTCTTCACGACCTGCTGTACCTGCATGCTTACTTTCATTGACTGGTGGACAAGAACACCCAGATCTCTCTGTATTGTCCCTTTACCTAAAGTGATTCCATTGAGGTAGTAATCTGACTTCCTGTCTTGCCACCAAAGTGTATAAGCATACATTTATCCACATTAAACTGCATCTGCCCACTCACCTAACTTGTCCAGGTCACCCTGTAATCTCCTAACATCCTCATCAAATTTCACCGTGCACACCCAGCTTTCTAACATCAGCAAATTTGCTAATGTTATTGCTGACACCATCTTCTATGTCATTAACATATATTGTCAAAAGCTGCAGTCCCAGCACGGATCCCTGCGGTACCCCACTGGTCACTGTCTGCCATTCCGAAATGGAGCCATTTATCACTACGCTTTGTTTCCTATCAGCCAACCAATTTTCAATCCAATCTAGTACTTTGCCCCCAATACGATGCGCCTTAATTTTACTCATTAACCTCCTGTGTGGGACTTTATCAAAAGCTTTCTAAAGGTCCAGGTACACCATATCTACTGGATCTCCCTCGTCCATCTTCAGAGTTACATCCTCAAAAAATTCAAGAAGATTAGTCAAGCATGATATCCCCTTCATAAATCCATGCTGACTCTGTCCTATCCTGTTACTACCATCCAGATGTGCCGTGTGTTCATCCTTTATAATAGACTCCAGCATCTTTCCCACCACTGAGGTCAGACTAACTGGTCTATAATTTCCTGCTTTCTCTCTCCCACTTTTCTTAAAAAGTGGTATAACATTAGCCACTCTCCAATCCTCAGGAACCGACCCCGAATCTATCGAACTCTGGAAAATAATCACCAATGCATCCACGATTTCCCGAGCCACCTCCTTCAGTATATTGGGATGCAGACCATCAGGCCCCGGAGACTTATCAAGCTTCAGACCTAACAGTCTCTCCAACACCAAATCCTGGCAAATATAAATTCCCTTAAGTTCAGGTCCTTCAGCCACTGTTACCTCAGGGAGATTGCTTGTGTCTTCCCCAGTGAACACAGATCTGAAGTACCCATTTAATTCCTCTGCCATTTCTTTGTTCCCCGTAATATATTCCCCTGTCTCTGTCTCCAAGGGCCCAATTTTAGTCCTAACCAATTTTTTGCCTTGCACATACCTAAAAAAGCTTTGACTATCCTCCTTTATATTATTGGCCAGTTTACCTTCGTACCTCATTTTTCCTCTGCATATTTCCTTCTTAGTAATCTGCTGTTGCTCTTTAAAGGCTTCCCAGTCCTCAGTTTTCCCACTTATCTTTGCTATGTTATACTTTTTCTCTTTTAAATTTATATGTTTCTTAACTTCCCTCGTCAGCCACAGCCACCCATGCCTCCTCCTTGGATCTTTCTTCCTTTTAAGAATGAACTAATCCTGCAACTTCTGCATTATACACAGAAATATCCGCCATTGTTCCTACACGGTCATCCCTGCTAAGGTATTGCACCATTGAACTTTGGCCAGCTCCTCCCTCATAGCTTCATAGTTCCCTTTATTCAACAGAAGTACTGTCACTTCCGACTGTACCCTCTCCCTCTCAAATTGCAGATTGAAGCTTATTGTATTATGGTCACTACTTCCCAATGGCTCCTTCACTTCGAGGTCTCTGACCAATTCTGGTTCGTGACACAATACCAGATCCAGAATTGCCTTCTCCATGTTCGGCTCCAGCACCAGCTGCTCTAAGAATCCATCTCTGAGGCACTCCATAAAGTCTCTTTCTTAAGGTCCAATACCATCCTAATCCTCCCAGTCTACCTGCACGTTAAAATCCCCCATAACAACTGTAGTAACATCTTTACGACAGGCCAATTACAGCTCCTGATTCAACTTCCATCCGACATCCAGACTACTGTTTGAGGGCCTGTAGATGACTCCCAAAAGGGTCTTTTTAAAGTTAGTATTTCGCAGCTCTATCCACACTGACTCTACGTCCCCTGACTCTAGGTCCCCCCGCGCAAGGGACTGAATATCTTCCCTTACCAACAAGGCCACCCCACCCGCTCTGCCCTCAGTCTGTCCTTACAATCGCACGTGTAGCCTTGAATATTCATTTCCCAGGCCCTGTCCACTTGAAACCACGTCTCAGTTATCCCCACAATATCGTATCTGCCAATTTCCAAAAGAGCCTCAAGCTCATCCATCTTATGTCTAATGCTTCGTGCATTCATGTAGAGAATTTTTAATTTGTTACTGCTCTCACCCTTCCCATCAACCCCTATTTCACTCAACCTTACAGCATGATCCCTTCCCGAGTTTTCTGCCTCATTGATACAGTTGTCTTTCTTGACTTCTCTTGTTCTAACTTTCCCTTCAATTTCCTTTTTAAACATCCAGTTTGTCCCTTCCCCCCGCTACTTAGTTTAAATGTAGCGGTGTTGCAGTAGAAAATCTGCCTGCCAGAATGCTGGTCCCTAACCTATTAAGGTACCAACCGTCTCTCTTGTAGAATTTATTTTTACCAGAAAATATAGCCCAGTGATCCAAGAAATTAAATCCTTGCTTCCTGCACCAGTTCCCCAACCACACGTTTAAGTCCATTATCTCCCGGTTTCTGGCCACACTAGCCCGAGGAACTGGAAGCAAACTGGAGATAATCACCTTGGACGTCCTGTTTTTCAGCCTTCTTCCGAGTTCTCCGAAGTCCCGCTGTAGTATATTCCTCCTCTTCTTCCCGACATCATTTGTGCCGACATTTACCACCACCTCTGGTTCTTCACCCTCATGCTTAAGGATTTCCAGCACTCTGTCCGCGATGTCTTTCACCCTGGCACCAGGAAGGCAACACACCATCCTTAAATCCCGTCTGCTACCACAAAAACCCCGGTCAGTTCCTCTTCACGATGGAGTCCCCTATTCCCACGGCTCTGTGTGATGCCCGACTCTTCCGCTCTGCCTCTGCGCCAACTTTTGATTGACAGACCTGGCCACCTTGCGAACTGGCAGTGTCACCAGTCTCTACTGCTTCCAAAAGATTCAACTTGTTCCTGACAGGTACTTCTCCCGGGGTCTCTTGCACCTGTCTCCTCTCTGCCTTCCTCATCGTCTGCTCTCTTCTGGCATGATTGGTGCAATAACCTCACTGAAGGTCTTGTCCAGAAAGATTTCGTTCTCTTGAATGAGCCTAAGGTCCTCGAGTTATTTCATCAGCGCTGCAATATGCTCTGTCAGGAGCTGAATGTGCACACACTTTGCACACATATACGAGACACACCAAAGTCGTTGACCTCCCACATCAAGCACGTAGCACACTGAACCAGCTTGGCAATCATGTCTTCACTCTCTTCAGCTGTGGCATAATCACTTCACTCAACCTCCTTGTCAAAGACTCCGGAGCTGAAGCCTCACTCTTCGATCCAAACTTCCTTCGACCCCCTTTTTGTGGCAAGTCTGTGGACTCTTAATTTAGGTTAGAGGAGGAGGGAGGGAGGGAGACCCTACTTTATTGGACCTGGGGTTTAGAACACACCCACTCTAATAGCAATCACTTACCTTCCCGACCGGCTTTGCGCTCCGCCTGAACTTCCGCCCAGCTCCCGCCGCTCTCTGCTGTGAAAAGGATCCTCTGGGAAGCCAGCGAGGAGATTCCGAGCCTTTGGCATTGATCTTTAAATCGTCATTGTCTACAGGAATAGTGCCAGAAGACTCGACGATAGCAAATGTGGCTCCCCTGTTCAAGAAGGGGAGTCGAGACAACCCTGATAATTATAGACAAGTGAGCCTTACTTCATTGTTGGTAAAGTTTTGGAAAACGTTATAAGACCTTTGAGGTATAATCATCTCAAAAGAATAATTTGATTAGGGATAGTCAGCACGGTTTTGTGAAGGGTAGGTCGTGCCTCACAAACCTTATTGAGTTCTTTGCGAAGGTGATCAGACAGTAAAAATGAAAGCAAACCGGTTGATGTGGTGGATATGAATTTCAGCAATTGTTCAATAAATTTCCCCACAGTAGGGTATTGTCCAAAATGCGGAGTAATGGGATTGTGAGAGATATCGCAGTTTGGATCAGTAATTGGCTTGCTGAAAAAAGACAGAGGATGGTGGTTGATGGGAAATGTTCATCCTGGAGTCCAGTTACCAGTGGTGTACCGCGAAGGTCAGTGTTGAATGCACTGCTGTTCGTCATTTTTATGAACGACATGGATGATGGCGTAGAAGGGTGGGTTAGTCAATTTGCAGATGATACTAAGGTCTGTGGAGTTGTGGATAGTGACGAAGGATGTTGTAGATTACAGAGAGACATAGATAAGCTGCAGAGCTGGGCTGAGAGGTGGCAAAT
The DNA here is from genome assembly GCF_047496795.1 of Chiloscyllium punctatum. NCBI lineage: Eukaryota > Metazoa > Chordata > Chondrichthyes > Orectolobiformes > Hemiscylliidae > Chiloscyllium > Chiloscyllium punctatum. Next base: position 108,482,781 of record NC_092750.1, on the reverse strand, counting down.
GGAATTTAGTGTGGACAAATGTGAGGTGATTCACCTTGGTTCGAGTAAACGGAATGCAAAGTAATGGACTAATGGTAAGATTCTTGGTAGTGTAGATGAGTAGAGAGATCTCAGTGTCCAGCTACACAGATCCTTGAAAGTTGCCACCCAGTTTGACAGGGTTGTTAAGAAGGCATAGAGTGTTTTAGCTTTTATTAATAGAGGGATCGAAATCTGGAACCATGAGGTTATGCTACAGTTGTACAGAGCGCTGGTACTGTGTACTTGGAGTATTGTGTACAGTTCAGATCACCACATTATGAGGAGGATGTGGAAACTTTGGAAAGGGTGCAGAGGAGATTTACTGGGATGTTGCCTGGTATGGAGGGTAGGTCTTATGAAGAAAGTCGGAGGGACCTGAGGCTGTTTTCATTGGAGAGAAAAAGGTTCAGAGTTGAGATAATAGAGACATATAAAATGATCAGAGTGTGAGATAAGGTGGACAGTGAGAGCCTTTTTCCAAGTATGATGACGGCGAGCAGGAGGGGGCATAGCTTTAAATTAAGGAGTGATAGATATTGGACAGATGTCAGAGGTAATTTCTTTACTCAGAGAGTCGTAAGGTTATGGAATGCTTTGCCTCCAACGGTAGTAGATTCGCCAACTTTAAGTACATTTAAGTCGTCATTGGACAAGCATATGGACGTAGCGTAGGTTAGATTTGCTTCATATGGAATAGTGTAGGTTAGATGGGCATCAGATGGAATAGTGTGGGTTAGATAGGCGTCAGATTGGTATGACAGGTCGGTGTAACATCGAGGGCTGAAGGGCCTGTACTGCACTGCATTGTTCTATGTTCTATGTTCTTTGACTTATATCCACTTCACATCTTCCTTTTCTAACCAATTCAATGTTTGTATTCTCCCACAATACCTTTAACACATTTTTCATAAGATATAGATTATATACACTTTCTAACAGAATTGATAGCATAATATTTTTACTCAATATCTAACCAATAAATTTGCAACAATGCTGAACTGTTTTGTTGTCCCATCACCCAGTTCCCAGACTGCAGTTGCAGCAAATAGTCATTAAATTTCAAAAGAATTGCCAAGTGTTTACTTCTGATCTAAGTGGTCATTTGTCCCTTTATTATGAAATGGGCATATTAATTACGGACTGTCTGTCTGACTGTAACATTTTGATGTGGATTACTCCAGGCAATTAAACATCAGGAGGTAGAACAGCAATAGGCCATCTGGTTGCCAGGCCTGCTGTGGGAATCAACAAAGCCTGACTGTGGTCTTTTCTCCACATTAATGTCTTGTTCCAGACACACAGAGCAACCTGCATCTCCTTCAAACAAACCTCTCGACTCCTGTGACCCCAGCGACCAACGGTGAATAAAATCCAAAGAACTGTAGAAGGTGCAACACAAGAAAATAGAAATTAGGAGTGGTGGTAGGAAATTCAACTGTGCAGTTAACCACAATAAACACCATCTGCCAGATATAGCAATCCGCCCCATTTTCTAACCCTACCATTATTCATCTGTAAACTCTTTAGCTCCTCATTACAGCCTGTTTTACCACCTAATTTAATGCCATCTATGAATTTAGTTTTTACACTCTGTCTCTCCTTCCAGGTCATTTGGGCAGATTGTAAATAATTGAGGTCTGAGAGCTGAACCCTGCAGCACCTCACTAGTTTCAGTTCGCCAGGGAAAGACCATTTATCCCGATGCTCTGCTTTGTTAGTCAGTCAATCCTCTATCCAATTCAATACCCTACCCTTAACCCCTCGGTTCTAACCGGCTAGATCAGTCCTTTATGCAGTACCTTCTGAAGTTCAGATGTCCAGCAGGTGCAGTATCCCCATTATCCACCTTGCTGGTTACATTCTCAAAGAACTCCAGCAGGTTTGTCAAGCACAACCTGCCCATCATGAAACTCTCCTGACACTGGTGAATTGATCATTGTTTTTCCAAGTGTTCAGTTATTTCAAACTTTACAGTTGACTGAAGAAACTTCCCCACTACAGAGGTTAGACTCACTGGTCTGCAGTTTGTGAATTTTTGCCTATCTCCTGTTTTGGGAACGAGTACTACATTATTAATTTTCCAATACATCGGTACCGTTCCAGGATTCAAGCATTTTTTGAATATCTTTCCTAATACATCCACTATCTCTGCTGTTATATCCTTTAATATGATATACTGCAGGCCGAGAGTCTGACCTGTCTATAATGCCATCAATGTATTTAATATCTTCTTCCTCGTCATGATCCTTTGCAGTTGTTTTAAATTTTGGGATGAAATTATCTCGCACTGTGAAAACAGAAAGTGTTGGTTTTGCCGCTACCATTTCAGAGTTTCCCATTAATACCTCGCAATTTTCATCCTCTCAAAGGCCAACATTTGTTTTCAGCATTTTAAACTTTTTGACTACTCAGAGAAGTGTTCTTTATCATTTCTTATGTTTTCTTCTCATTTTCATTCATGATGATGTTTTTGGTAGCCGTTTGCTGACAATTAAAGTGTTTTTCTTTAATTCATTAAAGGATGAACGTGTCGCTGGTTAGACAGCACTCATTGACTGTCCCTAATTGCCCAGAGGGGAGTTAAGTGTCAACCGAATTTGTGTGGGTTTGAAATCACATGTAGATCAGACCAGGTAAGGAGGGTGTTTTCCGATCCTAAAGGACATTCATGAAACATATAGGTGTTTCCAACAATGAGTAATGGATTCATTATCAACAATAGACTCTTAAATCCAGGTTCATATTGGACTTAAATTCCACCATCTGCCTTTGTGGCATTTGAAGCCATGTCCCCAGAACATTATCTCGATTAGCAGTCAGCGATAATACCACCAGACAAGAACCTTCATGTTATTGTTGGCTTCCTTGTTAAGACATGGATTGCTTTTCACCTTTTTACAATTCCTCTTCCACTGAGGATTACACTATATTTGAGGGGTTTTGACTATCTTCCTAAGTAGTTGCCACTGTTCTTCAAATGTCTTGTACTTTAATATTTTTGACATGTCCAATCAGGCCAAGCCCTTCCTCAGGCCAGTCAAATTATCAGTATCCAACACTAAGTCTCTCCTCTGTGACTCTGTCTTCGCTGTTACAGTCTGAATGTGAAACTCCAACATGCTGTGATCACACTTTCTAAGATGATCCTGTACTACAATATGTTTTATCGCTCCTTCCTCATTACGTAATAGCAAAGCAGGTTCGCTGGTTGGTTCCATTGCATGTTAATCAAAGAAATAATCCATCATATATTCGACGAATCGTTCTTTGAGGCTCCCCTTGCCAAATTAATTAATCCAGTCAATTTGCATGCTCACATTCCCATAATTACTCTTGTGCTCTTGTCTCAAGCCATCGTTATTTCCTGGTTCTTGCTATTCCCTACTTTGAAAGTAATTTGTCGTGCGTGGGGGGGGGGGGAGTAGTTTGTAGGCTGGAAATGCTCCTACCAAGAGGTTTCTTTCAATGTGTTTTATTTCAAACCAGACTGATTCATCAGTTTTGTCACACGTGCTAATATCATTTCTTAATACAACCTTGACATAATCCTTAACGAATACAGGCACTCCACCTGCTGTTCCTTCTTGTCTGAATACTGAGTAGCCTTGGACATTTCACATCCTAGTCCTGACCTTCATGTAACCACATTTCAGTCATGCCCACCATGCCATACCTATTTATACCTGTTAGCGCTATCAGCTCCTTCCTTTTATTCCAAATACTGCACACATTCAGTTAAAAAAATGTTTTAACATAAGTTTTAGCGATTTAGCTTGCTCTTTTAATAATTGTGTGCACAGGCGCTCCATCCTTATTTATTGATCCCTGAGCCTATTTTTTACTCCAACTTTCAACTCACGTTTTTTTAAATTGTTGTGAATAGTTTCCTCAGCATGGTCATTAAAATGGTTCTGTATGTTTATTTGACAACCCTTTGCTTTCTGCTAATTTTCTGACCTGCTGCTTTGGTTCCTATCCTCCTTTATCATTAGCTTAAATCTGCACGATCACACCTCCCTTCCAGTTAAAGTGCACACTTTCCTTTTTGTACAGTTCCCACCTGCACTGAATGCAATCGGAATCATCCAAAAATCAGAAACCCTCCTTCCAAACTAGCTCTTTGCCACATATTCAACGCGACTATCTTCCTCTTCCTTGCCTCACTTCCAGATGCCCAGGGAGTAATCCCAATAATATAATCCTGGTGATCCTGCTTTTAAACTCACTCCTAACTCCCTGAACTTTCTTTGCAGGATCATTCAACCTTTCACTCTTCTTACCTATGTCATTGGTGTCAATGTGAACCACGACCACTGACTGTTTACCCTCCCACTTCAATATGCCCTGAGCATGCTCGGAGACATTCTTGATCCTGGCGCCAACCACCCTTTTTATGAAGAAATCATAGAATCATAGAATCCCTACGGTGGGAAAACAGGCCATTTCAAACAGCACGACTACGCTGACCCATTGAAGAGTAACCCATTCCGCCCCATTCCCCTACTCTGTTACTCTGCATTTACCCCTGACTAATGCGCCTAAGCGGCACATCGCTGACCACTATTGGCAAAGCACAAACAATCCAGACCCATTCCTCTACATTATGTTGAATCTGCTTTCTCACAAGAGATAATGACAGAACGACTGAGCATTTCCAGCATCTTCTGGTTTTTGTCACTGATGTTGATTGCATATTGATAAAAATGTATGCAACACAGAATTGAAACAAAAAAACAAGGTGAATTTAAACTCTCAAGAGAAAACTAATTATTTGATCGTTCAATGATCCCTGTAAAGGTTCATTACATGTTGTTCTGTCCATGGACACTTTGTTCACTTTCCCAATTAATGAATAAAGGAGTTTTTTACATTTCTTGGATGTAAGAAAGCTTGGAAACGTTGCACATTTACTCTTTCATATGGAAATGAGATAACATTGCATTCTTTCATCTTAGTCCAATTACAGAGAATTATTCACAAAACACACACACACACATACACACATATACACGCATATGCATACACACATAGACACACACATACACACACACACGCATACACACAATGTAATTCTTTGTCGAAGAATACCAGTAACAATGTAAGTAATTGGAATGATAACTGAAAAGAAAGATTTAGGTAAAGGAAGGATGAGAGAAAATGGGGCTTTTTGGAACAGAAAAGACTATCATGTGAACGTACTAAGTTGATCAAATTTATGGAAAACTATGCAAGGCAGACAAAACTTACTGTTATGAAGGTGTAGAGATATATGTTACATTTACGAGAGTTTGGAAGCTGGCACAAAGTGTTCTGAAAGAAGTTAAATGTAACATGTGATTGTGAAATCAATAGCTGAGTTGCCACGAAACGAAATCCAATTCAAATTCAGCCTTTTTAAAAATGCCCCAACAAAACGAAATCAAATTGAGTTTGAAATACTTGATGACTTCAAAATCAATTAAATGGTCCGATTTTTAGAGGTATAAAACTGGACAATTTGAACATTTATGGGGAGAACTGTCAAGGACATCCAGAAAGATAGACTGCGAGTTGAAGGTCTTTCTGAAAAGTACCTGTCCATAAGACGTTTGCATAGCAGAACATCTTTGCCAACCGAGAGAAAGCTCTACAGAGGAAAGTATAAAAGGAGAATCGACAAAGCTGACTCGTTTTGAAATGTGTTAATTTTTTGTAAACCTTAATCGATTTTTTTTTATCGGACGAGTATTGTAGAGGGGGAGATCAAAGATACGCTTAACCGAAGGGAGTTCTAAATAGTTGTTTGTTCTATTATTCTCTGTTGACTTAAAAAACAAAATTGTTAATTTTACTTTTAATTGTGACCTCTGTAAATGGATCTTTGCGTCTCGAAATTTAACAGATTATGGCACGAAGTGAACTTTTTCTGTGTGGCTGGTTTAAATTAGGTGAGGGGTTAACCCTGTGTCGTAACAGCTTGGGGGCTTTCGTCCACGATATGAACAGGTTTAGACAGATCCAGTCTGAGGTTTGAGCAGATTTGTATAGATTTGAGGGATGAAAGGAAAACAAAGTATATTTAAACATTTGCACTTTCGTGTCTGAGATCTTTAAATAAAATGTCAGTGAGACAACTTGTTTAAGTCCGATGACTTGTGTTTGTTTAAATTAGAAGTGAGAAACATGGCTATAAAAAAAGGTAAGGGGTGTAGAAGATGTTTCTCAAATTTGCCACGAAATCTTAGAAGGAAAGATAAAGGACAAATTTTTAGAATTAGCAAGGAAGTTAGATTTGGATATAACCAAGGACAAAAGTAAAGCTGAAATTGTCCGGGAACTTCTCACATTCTAAGATGTGTCAGAAACACACACAAGTGCAGTAGAGTGAGAAAAACAAACCGTAAATTCCGATTGAGGAAAATGTATTTTAAAGATAAACAAAGGGAGAGAAAGAGAGAGAGAAGAAACAGAAAGCAAGACAGAACAGCAAGAGAAAAGGAGAAGGTTCTTAGCTGACCAAAAAGAGAGAGTATTTGAACTTGAGAAGTTGTGATTTAGTCAGCAAAGTCACATTAAAAAGATGGAGATTAAAAGAGATGGTCGTGTTATAATCAACTATGTCAATACTCGGCAACATTTTATTGAGAAAGATGTTGATGCCTTCTTTATCTGATTTGAAAAATTGGCTAGGCATTTGGAGTGGTCCAAGGATTTATGGGTAATGCTAGTTCGGACTAAAGTGGTAGGCCGGGTGAGTGGGGCATTTTCTCCGCTGTCAGATGAGGGTCACGAGATTCCCAAGACATCAAACAAGCTCTTTTAAGTGCTCACGAATTGGTACCGGAATCATATAGACAGCAGTACAGAAACATAAAGAAGTAATCAGGTCAGACTTACGTTAAGTTTGAAATAATTAAACATAGGCATTTTGATAGATCGATGTTTGCTTTAAATATAGATATGACCTATGATGCTCTAATGGAGATTATTCTGCTGAACGAATTGAAAAATTCACTTCTAGAGATGCTAAGAATTCACGTGGAAGAACATAAAGTTCAGAAATTGAGAAGGGTAGTAGAATTAGCAGATGAATACATGTTGCTGCATAAGACAAGCTTCCAACCAGAATTTCGTCCTGTGAAGGATCGCATTTGGGAGATGTGGAGATGCTACACTGTAAAAGAAACAGTAGAGAATAAGAGTTTACCACAGGTTAAAAAAGATGCCAAAGAGGCCTCAGGTGCTTTCACTTAATAGAGTGGGGCACAGAAAGCTACAATGCCAGTGGTTTCAAAAGGGCATTGGGAAAAGATCTGATCTCTATAAAGTATTCGCCTCTGTTAGTAATATTTACTCAGAAACAACAGGGGGAGAATGAGAATAAGCTATAATTTTGAGAGATACAGGATCTAACCCGTTTCGAATAGTAAGAGATGAGCAACTTTGCAGTATTTCTGATCTGTTACCCGAGAGTGTTATAATCTGTGGGAAAGATGGACAGAAATTGAGCTTTCCTCTCCATACGATGAGGTTGGAGTGCCTTCTCAAGTCTGGGGAAGGAACCGTGGGAGTGACTGACAGAGTGTGAGTTCCAGAAATCCAGTTTGTTCTCGAGGATGATTTAGCAGGGTCCAAGTTAGGAGCGATACCCCGAGTTGTGGAGAAGCCCAAGAAAACCAAGAAACTGAGGAGTTAAAACAGAAATATACTGGTATTTTCCCAGACTGTACAGTAACCAGATCCCACTGTCATAAGTCACAGCAGGAAGCACAAACTAAAGACAACGATGAAGGAATTAAGGTTCTGTTAGCTGACATCCTGTTTGACGTAATGGTGCAGGGAAAACATGAACAAATAGAGGGTCAGACAAAGGTGTTTAGCCCTGAAAGGCGAAGGGATTTGCAACAGATAAGCAAGATGATAAAAGATATATATGTGGATGCGTACTCTGAAAGTGAGGCAGAGTTATTCCTGAGAATTATTATCAGAAATAAAGAATCCTAAAACGGAAATGGAGACTACGGTATGTTAGTGCAGAGGAGTAGTGTGCTGAAGTGTACCAGATTGTGTTGCCGGTAGCATAGAGACAGCAAACGTTATAGGTAGCACGCGAACCCCCTATAGGAGGTCACCGAGTGGTACAAAAGACTCAGGTTAAGGGACAAAAACATTTTTATTGTCCTGGAATGCACAAAGATATGGTTAACTTCTGGCATACGTGCCAAACATGCCAAATAGCAGGTAGGCCACAGGCATTAATGAAACTAGGACCTCTGTCACCAATTCCCCCATTCAGAAACCCCTTCATGTGACTTATAAATGAGTGTGCCCTCCGGAAATGTACAGGAGAGAAAGAATTGAAAAAACAGGTGCTAGTTTCTGCCCCCACAGAGTGAGGAATCAATTCCAAATGGCGTGGATTTTGATGTGCCTCAAAATATGTTAAAATGTCGAAGTCCTTGAACAGCGGGATATGATCATAAACAATCTGCCTCACGAGCATAGAATGCAGTTGAAACGTTTGTTATTGCAATATGAGGTCTTATGTAAGAATCTTATGGGGAGAGCTAATGCCATTGTATCTGAAGTAAAAGCATGGAATACTATTCTGATAAATCAACACCCCTATCGGCTTAATCCTCTCAAAGTAGACAGGTCCAGAAGGAGGTGGAGGCTATGCTCAATTAGGTCATCATCGAACCAAGCCATTGCGAGTGGAGATCGTCGATTATCTTCATTCCCAACCCGGATGGGACTCAATGATTTTGGTTGGATTATTAGAAGGTCAACACTGTTACAAAATCAGACTTATATCCAATACCGACATTGGAAAACTGTCTCGAGAAAGTTGGACAAGTCAGTTACACCACAAAGTTGGACTTGATGCGTAGTTTCTGGCAGGTACCTTTGTCAGAGACGGTAAAATAACTTTCTGAATTGTAACGCCAAATGGACTGTATCAATTCAAAGTGATGCCCTTTGGAATGAACAACACTCCCAACACATTCCAAAGACTCACGAACAGAGTTGTGGCCTGATTAATAAACTGGGCAATCTGTTTTGACGATGTAGTGATCTTTACTAAATCCTGGAAAGGTCACTTGGTACAGTTGGAAAAGCTCTTTGAATGAATACGTGATACAAAACTGGTGATAAAATTAAACAAAACTAAACTTATGAAAGCATACGTGATGTTCTTGGGGCAAAACATTAGTCATGGAAAGTTGACCCCATGGAACACAAAGACAAAAGTTACTCAGGAATTTCCACGACCAACCTCGAATAAAAAGATGTTTCGCTTCTTAGGAGTCAGCGGATTCTCTCAGAAATTTGTTCCAAAGGTCAGCAGTGTAGTGGCACCATTAACCAATTTGCTGAAAAAGAACAGATGGACAGAACAATGCCATGAGGCATTCGACCATTAAAAAGAAATATTGACCACCAAACCAGTTTTAGATATACCAAACGATTCAAAGCCTTTCAAAGTTGCCATCGACACTAGTGACGTAGGAATTGGAGCTATCCTGCTATAGGATGGTGAGATGGGATTGTACTTTTCAAAGAAACTCAACATCCACCAGAGAACATGTTCCATGATTGAGAAAGAACTATTGAGTTTGGCACTAGCCTTACGACATTTTAATGTGTACTCACAAACAGCGTGTTGGAGATGGTGGTGTACACGGATCCCAATCTGCTTACATTCTTTGAACGCTTTAAAGACTATTTCATTATAGTCTTAAGTTACAGAATTTTAGTTTAAAAAATAGACATGTAGCATGCCGTAAGGATGTAATCACAGATGCGTTCTCACAGATTTAACTGACGAGATTTGTTTATCCAATTTATCCAATCTAAAATATAGGTATATGGGAAAAGTTAAGGTGATCTACGATTTCAGTTATCTGTATGTTATGGTAATGTGTTTAAAGAATAGAAAAACAAATGAGACCGTGTTTTCATTATGATGGTTCTTTTTTTGACAGTGAAGGTGTTATGAACGTGTGAAGGGTACTGCACCTTTAAGAGAGTTGAAGGATTTACAAGTACAGTGAGTTCTGGAAAATTTACAATGTAACATTTGGTCCAGCACCTGGCAGTACCTGGGTGGCTATGAGATAAATGATAAAATCAAATTTGTTCATTCCGTTTAAATTATGTCCCAAGAAGCTAAACGACAATCGAGTTTAAATTTGTCATTTGGCAATATTATAAAAAAATGAAATGAGCCGATACTTTGTGATATCAAGCTGTAAACGAAATTGACCAGTTCGGGGAGAACTGCCACGTCACCAACATCTGCAGACTGCCCGGAGAATAGCTCTCTTAAATTCATCTATATTTATCAATGACCTGTGAAACAGAAACACTACGGAGAATAAAAGAAGACAGAGGAAGATACAAAGAGAAGATTCGACAGCTGGCAGGTTGTGCAATTTGTCTGCTTTGGTAAATCTGAATTGGGGGATTTTATCGGACCAGTATTGTAGAAGAGAAAGTAAAAGATAGGTCAGAGAAAGGAGTTGCAAATAGTTGTTAGGTAATTATTCTCTGTTAGACTTTAAAAAGCAAAGTTGTTAATTTTAGTTTAAATACTGACCTTTAGGATGGTTCTTGGCCTTCCGAATTTTTACAGATTACAGCACTGTCTAAATCTTTTCTGTCTTGCAAGTTTAAATTGGCGTGCGGGATGGGGGTGGGGGTGGGGTTTACCCCGTGTTGTAACACTTTAACTCTGATTTCTCTGCAAAGATACTGTCAGACCTGCTGAGCTTTTCCAGCACATTCCTGTCTTCGATTTCTGGTTTACGAAATCTGCAGTTCTCTTGACTTTCTTATGCGTATCATTGGCAGCCTTGGCTGAAGTGCTGGAGGACAGGAAGGCAGCTAATGTTTTTATATTATTTGTAATAAGGCTGCAAGGAAAACCCAGGGAACTACAGACCAGTGAGTTTGATGTCGAGGATGGGTGAGTGTTTGTAGGAGATTCTGAGAGGCAGGATTTACATGCATTTGAAAAGGCAAGGACTGATTAGGGATATTCAGCACGGCTTTTTGTCTGGGAATCCATGTCTCACAAACTAGATTGCAGTTTTTGAAGAGGTGATCGGAAAGATAGATGAAGTTAAAGCGGCATGCGTTGTCTATGTGGACCTCAGTGAGGCCCAACAATGTTCCTCATGGTAGCCTCGTTCATAAGGTTACATCACAGGGGATCAGTGAGAGCTAGCCAATTAGACACAAAGTTGGCTTGATAGGAGGAGGTAGCTGATGCTGGGAGAGATGTGTTGTCCAAATTGGAGGCTCGTGACCAGTGGTGCGCCACAAGGAACAATCTGCTGCTGTTCATTGTTTCTGCAAATGATTTAGATGAGAATATATGAACCATGGATAATAAGTTCGTCGACAAACCCCACACAATTGGTGTTAATAGTGGACAGTAAAGAAGGTTATCTTAAAGAACAATGAGATCGTGATCAACTGAGAAATTGGGCTGAGGATTGGCAGGTAGAGCTTCATGCAGATAACTGTGAGGTGTTGCATTTTGCTAGACAAACTAGGGCAGTATTTATACAGTTAATGGTAGGGCATTGGGGATTGTATTCGAGCAGAGAGATCCAGGGTGCAGGTACATAGTTCCTTGAAAGTAGAGTCACAGATAGACAGTGTTGTGAAGAAGGCATTAGGCACACTTACCGACATCAGTCAGAGCATTGAGTACAGACATTGGGACATCATGTTGTGGCTGTACAAGGCCACATTTGGAGTACTGAGTACAATTATTGTCGCCCTGCTGCAGGAAGGATGTTATCACCTGGAAAGGGGACAAAGTATTTAAAATGATGTGACGGAGACGGGAGGTTTTAAGATGCATGGAGAGGCAGGGATTTTGTTCCTTTTGCGTAGGAGGCTGAGGGGTGACCTTACAGAGGTTTATAAAATCAAGAGTGACATGGATAGAATAAATAGACAAGGTCTTTTGCCCAGAGTGGGGGTGTCCAAAATCAGAGAGGATAAGTTTAAGGTGAGAGGGAAGACATTAAAAAGAGATCTAAGAGCAGCTGTTTCTCACAGAGATTGGTGCATAAATGTAGCGACCTGTCAGAGGAAGAGGTATTGGTGAGTGCAATTACAACAATTGAAAGACAATCTGATGTGTACATGAATATGAAATGTTTTGAAGTTTAGGAAACCTGGTGAGCATGGATGATTTGGGTCAAAGGGTCTGTTTGCATGTTGTATGAGTCTAAGAGTCTCTGACTCCAGAACTCCTCTTTTGTCACTAATTCTTCATTGCATTCAATTATTTTCCAAGTTAAAACTCCTCTGTAAATACTTTCAACGATACAACTCGCTGAACGTTCTAAAATACAGAATTCCTGGCCTGGCATTGTTGTGGTGCTGTACACCACAGCAGTAGCAGCAGCTGAAACAGCATTATATTCAAACACAATCTGTAACTTTTTGGCTGGGATAATCCCTCAGTCGACCATTTCCACCAAGCTGACAACTCTGACATCTCCCTGGGGAATGCGGAAAACTACTCAGCTACGTCCAGTTCTCAAAGAGAGAAATAGTTACAATCTGACTAATTATCACACCATTCAGTGTTTTCATAAAAGTGAAATTAGTGGGGGGTTTTTTTGACAGAGCTGTCAAGCAGCACAGAAATAACCTGCTCAGTGTGGAATCTGATAGGTCCCCATGTGGAGATGGTGCTGTTGTGGAAATGTCACTGGATTACTAATCCAGACCAGGTTGATGCTCTGGCAGCTGGTGGAAGTTAAAACAATTAATAAAATATCAAGAATTAAAATCTGGTGTAAGTAACAGTGACCTTGAAGCCAATGTCGATTGTAAACAGAATTTCCTTCCCCAATGTACTTTCAGGAAGTGAATCTCCCGTGCTTTCCTGGTCTGGCTTAAAAGTGACTCCAGACACAGAGACATGTGATACACTCTTCAATGGACAAGCAAGACACTCAAATGTATCAAACTGCTCCGAGGCTTGGAAGGATAAAACCGACTGAAAACTCGGTATTGAAAAAGGGAACAGGAAACGCAGTCCTGTTGACACTGCAGAGACCTCCTTCTTAACATCTCAGATCCTCTGACAGCTGTACTCCAGCTGTCTCCTGATCCCTTTAATGTCCAGAAATCCATATTTTTTTTCAATGTCCTGGCTTCCACAGCCTTATATGGGAGACAATTCCCCAGGTTCATCAGTCTGTGAGTGCAGACATTTATTATCATCTCAATGCAGAGTGACCTGACTGCACCTAATACTGTGGCTCCTTGTTTTATCCGTCCCAGCCAATGCAATTACCATTCCTGCTTCCAATATGTCTCGACCAGTCTGGGTTTTATATATTTCATTGATATCTCCATTCGTTTTCCTAAAGCCCATGGATTACAGGCCCAATCCAGTCAATGCAAGAGCTGCCCCATAACAAGCCTGTCATCCCAGAGATCAGTCTGGTCATCCTTCACTGCTCTCCCTCAATGTTAGGTTTGTTATTTATGAGGTACGGAGACCAAATCTGCACACAATACTGCACAATGTTCGAGATGGGGTCTCACCAAGGCCCTGTACAGCTGCAGTAAGACACCCTTACTCCTGCACTTAAATATCCCTGAAATGAAGGTCAACACAACGTTTATCTTCCTAACTGCTTTCTTTCCTGCAATATTGTTGTCAGTAACTGGTGTACAAGGATATCCAGGTCCTTTTCAATGTTACAGGTCTTCTCTTGTTGGGTCTGTGTTCACTGGTCAGTGTGCCAATACCATTCCCAGTATTGACTTCTGGGTTCAGAACTCACTGCCCTGCATGGTCCTCGGAGGGCTGCACAGAAGAAACAAAGACAGATAATAAATCCCTTTAAAGATCAACATGTTTCAACTTATCTCTTTTCAAATGATAGGTTGCTGTTCTATTGTTCCCACCAAAATACACACCGTCACATCCACCCCATTGCTCTCCATCTGCCACGTATTTGCCCATTCACTCAACTTGTCTCAATCACCTTGTAGCTTTTCTCCATCCCCCCACCCACGCACAATCCGACCTCGTTCAGTGCTTGCAGCAGTTTTGGGAATAGTGCATTTGATTCCCTCAACTAAATGTTAAACATGCATTGGGAACAGCTGAGACCCAAGCACCAATCCTTGCGACACACTTCAAAACATGTGGCTTCCACTTCAAAACATATGGCTTTATTCATGTTCACTGATTCCTGTCAGCTCTCTTATTCTAAAACCATGTTAATATTTTACCCCAATCCTGTAACATCTAATTTTGCATACTAGGCCAGAGTCTGTATCAAGATCATTCTGAAAATCCAAATGCATTGCATCCATTGCTTCTCCGTACCTATCAACCAGTCATTTTCTCAAGTATGATTCCCATTTCACGTTGACCCATTACATAAAATCTAGGAGCATCAATAAGATCAGGGCTGATCATTTCATGGCATCAGCTCCACGGACCCGTCCGCTCTCCATAACCCATTGTTCCTTTAATGCTCAAAACATTATCTATCTGAGCTTCAAAACCATTCAATGATAAAGCCTCAACTATTTCAGTGGGCAGGGAATTCCAATGATTCACAAAATTCTTGGTCAAGAGGTTCCTTCTCAATTCAAGTCCTAAATCTGCTCCACCTAATTTTGAGATTTTGCCCTCTTGCCGAAGTTTCGCCTGCTACTAGAAACATCCTCTCTGTTTCTATCCTATGTATTCCAATCATAATCATATATGTTTCTATGTGATCCTTCCACATTATTTCAAATTCCAATCAATATATAATTCTAGTCCACTCAGTCTCTCCACATAAGCCAACCCCCTCAACTCCAGAACCAACCTAGCGAACCTCCTCTGTATCCATTGTAGCCAGGACATCCTTTCTCAAGTAGCGAGACCAAAACTGCACAGACTATTGCAGGTGTGATCTCCCCAGCACCTTGTACAGCTGCAACATAACCTCCCTGTGTTTAAACTCAATCCTTTTCGCAATGAAGGACACAATTCCATTTGCCTTGTTAATTATTTGTTGCACCTGCAGGTCAACTTCTGTGATCCATGCACAAGGTTATCCAGGTCCCTCTACACAGACGCATGCTGAATTTTTACCATTCAAATAATAGTCTTTTTTTACTGGTAGTCCTACCAAAATGGATGACATCACATTTATTATAATTGTAATCCAGACCTTTGCTTATAATATTTATGTCCCATTGTAAAGTTTATCAGTTCTCTGCACACTTTGCTCTGCCACTCATTTTAGTATATTCTGCTATCGCTGAGACACTACACTTGGTCCCCAACTCCAAAACGTCGATGTAAGCTGTGAATAATTGCGGTCCCAGCATCGATTCCAGAGGCACACCACTCGTCACTGATCAGTAACCAGAGAATCACTCATTTATTCCCACTCATTGCTTCCTGTTAATTAACCAATCCTCCATCCATGTTAATACATTACCCATAATGCCATGCATCTTTACCTTCCGCAGCAGCTGTTTTTGGTGGCACTGTGTCGAATGCCTTTTGTTCATGTCGGTACACCACATCGACTGTGTCTCCATGGTCATAATGTCTTCATAGATGTCTAGTAAATTAGTTAAGCATAACCTGTCTTTCATGAACTAATGCAGTGTCTGTCAAACGGGACAATTTCTATCGAGATGCATGCTATTTATTCCTTGATTGTAGATTGACATATTTTCCCCACTGCACATGTTAGGCTTAACTGTGTATAACTCGCCACTTTTTTCCTACTTCCCTTTTTAAACAGTGGTGTCTGATTTCTTGTTTTCCAATCTTCTGGAACTGCATTAGAGTCAGGTGAATTTAGAAAAGTTCCACAAATGCATTTGCTATTTCTCGCACCATTCTGTTAGTACCCTGGGATGCATTGCATCAGGTCCTGGAGACTTACCTACCTTTAGATCCATTAGCTTGCCCAACACTCTCTCCATCGTCGGAATGGTTGTTTCCAGGTCCTCACCTACCTTCCTCCATTTGACAATTACTGGCATGTTATTGGTGTCCTTCACTGTGAAGACCGACTAAATATCTGTTCCATTGCTTGGCCATTTTCTCATATCCCATTACGGAAACCCCTTTCTCACCCTCTAAAGGACTAATGCTTACCTGAGCCACTATTTTCGTTTTATATATTTATATAATCTTTTGCTCTCTGTCGTTATACTCTGAGGCAGTTTACTCTCATAATCGATCTATTTTATATTTCTTGACAGTTTTTTTGTTGCTCTTTTGACCTTTAAAGTTTTCCCAATCTTTTAGTTTTGCACTGGTCTTTGCCATTATTTATGCCATTTATTTTAATTTGATAGCCTTATTTACTGAGACATCCATGGCAGCTTACCTTTTTTCCTACAGTCCCTCCATGTCACTGTTACATGCTGTTGCAGAGCACTTGGAAAAATTGCTTTGAAAGCCATCCACTGTTCATATACAGTTCCACCATAAAGTATTTGCTTCCAGTTAACTTTAGCTAACTCTTCCCTCATCCCATTGTTGTCTGCTTTGTTGAAGCGTAGGACCCTGTTATTGGATTTTACCTTTTCACCTTCCATCTCTATTCTAAATTCAACCATACTTTCAGTTCCAATAATTTCTCCCAAAGCATTTATTTATTAATTTCATTCTTTTTCTCTTGAGACTTAGGCTTTCCAGTCTTCCTGGGAAGATTTGATTTGTTTTCTTCTGTGAGGACATCACTGAAATAATTGCTTCATAGTTCTGCTATTGCTCTGTTCTCTATTCTCCTTCCTCTGGGTTCAGACTGCAATGAAGCTGCTCTTGTTTACTCTTACCTTTTCCATTGACAGTTCACTCTAATAATTCTTGTCAATATTCTCTTCAGAAACCCATCAATTCATGTCCACACCTTACTTGTTGGGGAAGAGGATTAGCTCACCAGTAAAAACCATGATATGGAGTCGCTGGTTTTGGACATGGTTGGACAAGGTAAAAAATCAAACGACACCAGGTTAGAGCCCAGTGGGTTTATTTGTAAACACAAGGTTTCATTGCACTGCTCCTTCATCAGGTGTAAGAGAGAGGAACACCTTAAACACAGAAGTTATAAGGAAAAGATGAAAGGGTTGTACAACTTGTGCACATGAATTGTCCACACAACTGAGATGGCTCTTAAATACTTAATCAGTTAGAATGGGGATGCAAATTTGATTGATTATTATGCAAATCACAGAATTTATTTCGAGTCACTGCCTGGAGATACTTTCAGGTAAATGAAGTAACACTTGCGGTCAGACAATGTCTTCTAAGCGTGAGAACTTGATTGGACGCTGTCTGTGTCCTCACCTGGAGTCAGACTGGTTTTATTTACAAATTAGGAGTTTATAAAATATCACATTGACTGACTGAATACAAATTGTATGTTTTTGGAACAAAATAAAATGCATCTGCAAATACAAATGGTCAAATCCAAATTCTCCCCACAAATTTATATGTGCACACGTGTGTGTGTATGTGGGAGAGAGGGGAGCGTGTCTGTGTGAAGGGGGGAGAGAGAGAGAGACACTCTTTGTACGTGAGAGACAGTGAGGGGGATTGTGTGTGTGAGTGCGGGAGTGAGAGAGAGAGGCTGTGTGTTCATGCGTGCATGTGACAGAGTGGAGTGTGCGTGTCAGCATGTGAGACAGGGATAGTGAGATTGTGTGGAGCGGATAGGGAGAGTATCCACAGTGTATGTAACGGGGAGAGTGAGAGTATGTGCTTGTCCAGGCGAAAACACAGACAGATAGAGCACATCCCTTTCCCCCCACACACACACACTCCGTGGCTTCAGAGCGTCACCTCTCTGCAGCATCTGCCCCATTTGGTGTCCATGTTACAGACCTAGCTACAGCAACTACAGTCCCCATGCTGCATCCAGTGTTGGGTCAGCAAATCCTCAGGTCTCCCTGAATGTGTGAGGCAGCTCACAGCACAACCTTCAGAAAACCATCCCCAGCCCCACCACTGATTGTTCAATAACAAGAGTCAGTTAGAAGCCCCACAGCTACAAGTTAGATGCCTGATCCTTAATAATTATACTCGAGGATTCTCCTCGTGTAACTGACTGCACGATTAACTGAGAGAGACAAACAGAGGCGTTCCGTGGGCAGGCCCATACCAAGTTTCAACCACTTGAGTCAGAGCTGCTGGAACACTCCTGCCAATGGAACACCACATGGGACACATCGGGAAGTGAACAACAGTCCGACACATACCATTTCAATGTTTCTGAGCTTCACCATGCCAGCACTCGATGCACGAGGGAGTCGAAAACCAAGGCCAAGGAAAGATACAGAAAAAAAGCAAATAATTTATTAACTGATAACTTGCTGAAAATATGGATAAGGAGATGAGGGGATTGGGATAAGGGGATAAGGGAGACCAATGGTGGGTCCAATCCCAAGAACGCAAATATTGCCAGGTCCGCTACAATGGTCCATTGCCTCAAATTCTGATTCATCTTCACAGAACCAGCCCAGACACCATAAACTGGGGTAAGGTAACGGCTAATATGGAGAGCTGTGTCGGCCGTGCCAGTGGATTACTCGATAAACTGGATTATCTGCACAGCATGGGGAGCATTGCAAACCTTTGCCAGGATATTGCAACCCTCTACCTTCACCCTCTGCCTCCTACCTTTGAGCCAGCATTGCATCCACATGGATTTCATATGAACCAACCCTGATAAAAAGATGACCATGCACAATGTTATTCAATGCCTTACTGAAGTCCATATCGACAATGTACACCACTCTATCTCAATCTTTTTAGTCGCTTCTTCAAAGAAATCTCAGTCAAGTCAGTGAGACACAAGATTGCTTGCACAAAGACATGTTGACTATCCCTAATCAGTCATTACCTTTCAAAATGCGTGAAAATCCAATGACTCATAATCCCCTCCAACAATTTACCCACCACTGACGTCAGAATCACTAACTTTTCCTTATTACCCTTCTTAAATCCTTTAAGTAGTGGCACCACGTTAGCCAACCTCCAGTCTTCCGACACTTTACTTGTGGCTAATAATGATAGCAACGTGCCCAGCAATCACTTCCCTTGCTTCCCACAGAGTTCTAGCGTACATCTAATAAAATCCAGGAGATTTTCCTGCATTTGCATGTTTTAAGACCTCCAGCAGCTCCTCTGTAATACAGAAACTTTCCAAGATGTCACTACTTTTTTCCCAATTTCTCTAGCTTCCATATCCTCCTGCACAGTAAACACTGATACAAAATATTCGTTTAGTACCACGCCCATTTCCTGTGGTTCTGCACATGGGCAGTTTTGCTGATCTTTAAGGATGTCCTATTCTCTCCACAGTTACTCTTTGTCCTTGACGTATTTGTAGAATTCCTTTGGATTCTTCTTAACTCTATTTGCCAAAGCTATCACATGTCCCCTTTTTATGCTCCAAATTTCCCACAAGTATACTCTTGTTGCCTTCCGACTCTTCTCGTGATTCACTTTAAATCAGGAATTAAGAGGATAATGATGACCATTCCGATTGATGGAGAAATCCATCTCGTTTATTGACACGCTTTAAGGAAACAAACTGCCAGTCTTACCTGGTCTGGCCTACACGTGACTCCAGGCACACAGCAATGTGGTTGACTGCCAACTGCCCTCTGGGCCATTAGGGATGGGTAATAGATGCTTGCCTAGCCAGGGACGCCCTCATCCCGTGAATGAATTAAGAAAACAATCCTCAATTCCTGCTGTCCATACCTGACGTATGCTTCCCTTTTATCTGTGACCAGAACCTCAACTTCTCCAATCTTCCAGCATTCCTTACACGTACCAGCCTTACCCTTCACCGTAACAGGGCCATAATGTCTCTGTACTCCTGACATCTCATTTTTGAAGGCTTCCCACTTCCCAACTGACCCCCTTTTCTGCGAATATCTGTCCCAATCGTATTTGGAATATACTTAGTTAATATCATAAAAATTGGTTTTCAACAATTTCGAACTTTAAGTTTTAGACCTGGTTCTTCCTTTTCCATCTCTATTTTAAAACGAATAGAATTATGATGACTTGCCATAAAGTGCTCCCACACTGATACCAAAACCACCCCCTCCCCACTGTCTTAATTCCCAAGGGTAAGGTGACGTTTTGCTCCTTCTCTGTGATGGAGAGCATTGGTCAAGAAGCTGCAGTGTTGTAATTGGGATTGGGGTCAGCAGAGTCTTCGGCTCATTCATTTGAATCGAATAATAATTTGTCTCAATGCCATTTTCATTGAGTGTGACAGATGGATTATCTGCACAAGGTTGAGCTAGATTCCTCGTGTGATCGTATTGGCATCACCTCATTAACTACCCCACCCCACCCCATGGTGTCCCTCTCATTCAATACCAGCCTGATTCTCCCACCCATCAAAATTGGAGGTAATCACCATCACCCGCATGCCCCTTGGTATTCCGTGATCTTTGGCACTGGCGCCATCTTTAAAAGGCCAATGGGCACATGGTTGAGCTTTCTCAGGCTGGCACTGTCCTGCACAATTTATCCTGAACATGGCATATAAGGGGCAATTACACCATGGTTTGTTCACAGGGGCACGGAGGGGCTAGTGGATGGGCTAGTACAGAGGGGACCATTCTCTTCCCAGTGGGGGCCACACCACTAGACACAGCGAGCATGGTCTGGGCTTACCACCCAGCATGCAGCACCATCTCTCTCTCTCTCTCTCTCTTTCTTTCCTTTCTCCTATATCTCCCTCATTAATACCACTGGATGGATACAACACTGTTGACTGACTCCCTCTGGACACGTCACGATTTCCCCCCTCCCCCACCTACATCAGCACTAACAGCAGAGTCACCCACTCTCACCCTCACTTCATCCTTCACCGTCTCCTATTCCAGGACAAACAGCTCGGAATAGGACACAAAGGGTGAAGTTGGGTTTCCCCAACCCACTCATTTACCTGTGTGTCTGTATTTGACTCTGTGGGTATCTATATGTGGGTTCAGGTCTGACAGTCTCTGTGGTGACAATCTCTCCATCAGCTAGCCTCCTTACCCTGCTGCAATGACAGCAGCAGAGAGTGAAACCCTTCAAGAATTCAGTCTGGGAGGGAGAGACGGAAGCAGCTCACAGCACTATCCAAACTGACAACACCATCAACACGTACACCTTCCCCCAACGCCCTCCACCCCCCACCCCCACACACACTCACACACAATGCTGGTAGGTCGAGGGTTGTAAATATACTTAGATCTGTCAGAATAGAAATGCTCGCTTCCGAGTGAAACATTTTGTCAGGAGATGAGATGGATTGATTTCTCATTCTGTGACTTGTAATGCTTAAAAATTATGTGAGAAAGTATTGAAAAGTCCCAGAATACGTCCAGTAATGTTGGTAATGACACAGGAACAACATTGTTTAGCATCAGACAAAACTGCTCTGTGCTTCCAAAGATATTATTTGAAAAATCAAACGGCCATGCAATTTGACAGATTCACAGCAGAGGATTTCTTATCTTCTCAGAGTTAAAAACAGTGACACCGATGCAGTGGTGTGGGTAGTCCAGCAGAGGGAGGTATTGTGTGAATCTAATCACAAAACTCAGAGGCGAGCACTGTTGCCTCCCAGCACCAGGCACCCGCACTCGTGTCCACTCTCAGGCGACTGTCTGTGTGGAGTTTCATATTCTCGCAGTGTCTGTGTGGGTTCCCTCTGGGTGTTCTGGTTTCCATCCACAGTCTAACATTGTGGATGTTAGGTGAATTAGACATGCTAAATTGTCCATTGTGCCGAGGGATGTGTAGGTTAGGGGCATTAGTCATGGGCAAGCGTAGGATAGCATTTGAACGAGTCTGGGTGGGTTACTCTTCGAAGGATCAGTGTGGACCTGTTGGGTCGAAGGGCCTGTTTCCACACTGGAGCGATTCGATGCACTCTATGAACAAAAGGGACAGACGGAGAGAGAAGAGGAGGAAGACTTTGATTCCAAGTTCAATCTATTTACTTCAAAAACAACTTTGCACAGAGATGCAGACAGAGGTACACACAAACTGAAATACTGACACTAACACACATAACACATGCCCACAGAGATACGCGCGTAGATATGGACATTTACACAAAAACGCACAAATATAACCCCATATAGAGGCACACACGATCTTTAATACAGAGATAAATACTTTTTTTTTAGAATAGTTGACTAGATTATATACAACGTGAAAACAGGCCCTATGGCCCAACAAGTCCACACTGACCTGCTGAAGCGCAACCCACACAGACCCATTCCCCTACATTTACTCCTTCATTTAACACTACCGGCAATTTGGCATGGCCAATTCACCTAACCTGCACATTGGTTTTGGATTGTAGGAGGAAACTGGAGCACCCGGAGGAAACCCACGCAGACACAGGGAGAATGTGCAGGGAAAATTAATTAATTTTTAGTTAATAAGTTATCATTGGTTAGTCGGAGAAGGCAGGAGAATGGGGTTCAGAAATACTTCAGCCGTGATCAAATATCATGGCAGAAAAGATTAGCTGAATGGCCTCATTCTGCTCCAGTGTTCATTGCTCATATGATCTTTCCTGGAATTGTCTTTCTATGAGGTCAATGGAGACTGAATTTGATATGTATTTGGTTTAGGAGAGTTAATGGGAATGTGGACAGGTTTGAGGGGCTGAGCGGTCGATATCTGTTTCTAATTGTCGAATCCTTATACAACAAAGAGTGGTGCTTGGTTTGAGGGGAACACATTTTGAGAATAAGGACCTTCCCATTTCAAACTGAGGCAGGGATGCTCCTTTCTCTTTAGGCTTGTGTAATCTGTGGTGTTCTCATCCTTGGGGAGCAGTGAAGACTGGATTACAGAAAACACTCAAGGTTGAGTTCCATAGAACTTTGATGAACTGGAGAATCCATGTTTATTGGGGACAGGAAAATTATGTTTATTTACAATCACATCAACAATGCACATTCCAAATGGTGCAGCAGGCTCAAGGGGCTGATTGGCCAGTTGCTGTTCCTAACACATGTGTTGTTCTTTCAAACACTCCGTACTGTTACAGAGGTAAAGAAAGATTCCATTCAGCCTGTCAGCATCATTATAATGAGACAGAAGGAGACCATTCTGTTCTCTAAGGATTTACGCATGAATAAACTGAAGTCATCATTCAACTCGCCAAGTACATAACACAGTGTAGGATGAGGCCATCCAACCTTTCTAGCCTGCTGCCCAGCAACAGGGGAAACCCAGTTAACTATCAGGGAATAAACATTCGGGATATTCAGGTTGTAAAGTTGTAACTGTGTTGGAGTTCCTCGGGGAGCAGTGTGAGATTATCAACTATTTAGAATCTATGCCAATGACGTGGATGAGAGGATTGATTGGCTTGGAGCTCAGTTAGCTCATTCACCAAGATAGTCATTTAACTGGACATGGAGACTCTGCAATGCATAGAGACGGGGAGGTTAGTGAGCAAAACCTTGGCAGAAAACAGCATAATGTGGGTTAAGAGAAATCAGTGCTGTGTTGAACAGAGAAAATAACAGTAACCCACTTAAATGGAGAGAAAATCACAGAACTCTGGTACAGAAGGATTAGTGCATTCCAGTAAATGAGCCACATAAACTTAGTCAGCAGATTCAGCCAATAATTAGAAAAGGGCATCGAATCTTGCTGTTTTATGCAAAAGCTATTGGGTATAATCATTAGGATGCATTACTGCATTTGTACGTGACAATTCTGAGACTACATCTGATATACTGTCTCTCGTAATGAACCCCTAAACTGAAAGAAAAATATGCAATTGTTTTAGAAGCTATTCACTGATGTTTCACTTTACTCTTTGCTAGAATGAAGGCCTGATGGAATCATAATGTCATACAGCACGGAAACAGACCCTTCAGTCCAGCTTATCTGCACCGACCAGATATTCCAATCTGATGTAGTCATCTTTGCCAGCATTAGACCCATAATCCTCTAAACCGTTCTTATTCACATGCCCATTGCCTCTTAAATGTTATAATTGTAACAGCCTCCATCACTTTCACTGTCAGCTCATTCCGTTCACACACTACCCTCTTTACAGAAAGGTTACCCCTGCAGGAATTATTGTAATCTTGCCACTCTTACCTTAAATCTATGCCCTCTGGTTTGGACTCCTCAGCCCTTGGAAAATAACCATATTCATGCCCCTCATGGCCTCTCCAAGGTCAGGGCACTTCAGGCCTGAGGATATGAGATGTTCACACTGAACCATAAAGGGCCCTGAGGAGAGCATACTGAACGTAGCTGAGGAATGAGAGAATAAAACTAAGGATTTAATTTAATAAAACAATATATGCATTTTAACACAGTACTTTGAAGAGATGAATTTATTATACAATAATTATGATGCCACACATAAAAGTATTTACAAATGATAAATTACAAATCAGTCCTAAATGGAGCAGGTAACAGGGATGGAGTATGCAATCAGGGGAATGTTTAACCAGACATTACATGGTTCACGTTGGTGTTCTGGTGACATTATTATATGTTTCCGCTCAGAGAGGAAGAAAATGTAACTTGTCTGAACAGCCACAGCCATTGATCCATCAATTTACTTGTTCGTCTCGACAGCAACATATAGAACATACAACATGGAACAATACAGCGCATAACAGGCCCTTTGGCCCTCAATGTTGGTCCGACCTGTGAACTATTCTCAGCTCGTCCCCCAACACGATCCCAAAATCACCCATGTGCTTATCTAAGGATTGTTTAAATCTCCCTAATGTGGCTGAGTTGACTACATTAGCAGGTAGGGCATTCCATGCCCTTATCACTCTCTGCGTAAAGAACCTGCCTCTGACATCTGTCTTCAATCTATCACTCTTAAATTTGTAATTATGCCCCTTCGTACAAGCTGACATCATCATCCTAGGAAAAAGACTTTCACTGTCTCCCCTATCTAATCCTCTGATCATATTGTATGTCTCTATCAAACCCCCTCTCAGCCTTTCTACATAAGACTTCCCTCCAGACCAGGCAACATCCTGATAAATCTCCTCTGCAACTTTTCCAATGATTCCACATCCTTCATGCAATATCGGGACCAGAACTGTGCACAATATTCCAAGTGTGGTCTCACCAGCGTTTTGTATAATTGCAACATGACATTGTGACACCGGAACTCAATCGCTCGACAAATGAAACCTAACACACTGTATTCCTCTTTAAGAGAGAGCAGAAAATCTATCAGTCATCTTTACCACTCATGGAGGGTTCCTTTTGAGAATTCATTGGAATGTCCCCACTGCCAACAGAGAAGGGAATTCAGCCAAGTCCAACTGTTCCAGGAAGAAACCTATTGCCATCAGCATCTATGAGGCAGAATAACAATTGAGACCATCTCAATTTTCCTTTTGCCATGAAATTAACTATTATCTGGACAAAACTCTTCCAAACTAATATTCTGCAGAGTTTGTTTTTTTTCTCTGTTTACTTTCAGACGTATGTGTGTGTGTCTCTGATTTAAAGGAAAATAAAGAATGATACACATATCATCAATATCCAAACTGTCTATCATTTTTCTTTCCATCGTTTCTTTGAATAACTTTGCTTTTGTTTTCAATAAATTATTTTTACAAATTTAAGAAACATGCCTGACATGTTCGGAACACTGTACCTGATCCAGTATGAGACGGATATCATTTACCATATCACACACTTGGTTACACTGATAATTTCTCGTGACAGATGGAGGAGTGGGACTAGAAACAAATACAATGACTCTCCAACCTCAGTAGGAGAAGGAGAAATTATCTAAGGACCGTTTGAGTTGGAATTGTCTTCCCCACAGGTCTGTGGCACCTGTGTGTTTGCATTTATTCAAAACTGTGTTAGATGGGCGATTTAGCATGGTCAATCCACCGAAAGTGTTTAGACTGTGGGAGGAATCTGGTGCACCTGGAGGAAACACTTTCAGACAGGGGGAGAATGTGAAAACTCAATACAAACAGTCTTGAGTGTGGAAGCAAGCCAGGCCCCTGGTACTGTGAGACAGCCATGTTAACCACTGAGACACGATGCCACTTCCACCCCCTCCCCCCTAAACCCGGTCCATGGTACTGTGAGACAGTCATGCTAACCACTGACACACCATGGCACTCCCACCCTGCTCCCCCCAATGAATCCCTGTGCTAGGGAATACTGGGGAAAATGCAAATCTGTAATATAAACAGAAAACAGTGGCAAAACACTACAGATGAGCCAATATCTGGAAAGAGAAGCAGAGTTAGAATATTAAGCCTGATATTACCCAATGTGGAAAAACTCATATTCGACTCAATAAGTTAAATCTGTTTCTGTCTGCTCCGGTTTTCCAGCACTTTCAACTTACTTAGTCTTTTAGACTGTGGATAATTGTCTGATCTGAAAGGGAACAGTGAAATTGCCATTTCTTTTGGCTCTCGAGTATTTGGTTGTGGCTTCTGAATGAAAATTTTTAAAGTATGAGAATGACTACCATTATGCATGATGAAAATGTTGAACTCAGTGGCACTGATATCACACAGTCAATCTTCTGTAAGTAACTAACTGAATTAACGATTCCAAATGTTATCAACGTCTTGTCATGCTCCTGATGTCACTGGCATCGCACTCATCCAGCAAGGTCTTACCTTTCCGAAACTTTAGAGTGTGCAAACATAAAATATCATGTGTTTATTTCTTTAACAGGACATATTCATCCAGGGTTTTGGAAGGCACTAGCAAGGGCAGAGTTTATTTGTCGTCCCCAGTAGCTCTGGAAAAGTCGCCAGAGAGCTACCTACTTGAACCTCTTCAATCCAAGTAATGCAAACCCACACAGAGCTGTTCCAAGATTTTTAGCAAATACTTGTGAAGGAAGAGCAAATTAGTTCCTTCGTCAGGATGCCATGCAACTTGGAAGATAACTTGCAGAGAGTGCTTTTTCCATTGTTCCCATTACCAGTGCAGAATGTTCTCTAATTACCATTAATCACAGTTTTGCTCAAGGTCCTTGATTCCACCCTCAGTCAAGTCCTGCTTCGATTGAAAGGGAAGTCACTCTGATCTCAACTCAAATTACATGGGAAGATCAGTAGAAAGAATAAGGAGCAAAAGACAAGAACAATGTTTGTTAGAACAATGTCCTCACAATATTCAAAAGAAAATTTATACATTGCCTTCCGACTCTGTCAGAAGTTGTTTGTCCTTATGGTGATGAGGTCGTTTGGTTAAACATTGTGTCAGACGGACAGGAAGAAGCTCCAATCTGTACCAACAGTGAACAAAACTATCTGTTAACGGTGCATCAAACAGTGGCAAACATCCTATTGTCTGAAGCTATTTGACATTGATCACTCCAAACTCACCATTCACTAATGACCAGTAGTCGCACAGAAATCAACATCTTCTACTCTGACAGCAAAAAAGGGAAAGGGAGGGTCAGGGAAAGTGGGAGTGACAGGGGAAGTGGTATGTCATACAGTGCGAGAAGTGTGAAAGGAGATGGTCAGTGGCAGGGTATGTAGCATCAGAAGGGGCAATGTAAGGGAAGTAGGTGAGTAAGGAAAAAGTAGGAAGAGGGAGGAGGAGGTGTGGCAGAAGTCCCATCAGTGGCAGGGAAAAGCATGTAGTTGGAAAAGTGAGATTGATGTAAAATCCTTTGAAAATTAAGAAAAAAGTTCCTCATACTTCTTTTATTAACACTTGTTTCTTGATCATGTTGTACATTCACTCTGTATTTCTGTATCTCCATCAAGTGCAGACATTTTCTCTTTCCCCAATACATTATTGCAAAATGATGTCACTTGTTAAAACAATATTCAGAACTGGGGTGCTTGTTCTTTTAATTTGCTAGCAATTCAACGTAGAAATAAGAATGTGAATTCATCTGCTACAGTGTGTTTATAATACAGAATTTAATTTAATCTTTATCCTCATCCCTCTAGCTCTTTCAAACAAATTTAATGAATGAACCTGCGTCCATCCGACAGATGAAAAAAAAATCTTCAGCTCTGACTGAATGTTATCCAGAATAAGCTGCAGGCCCATATACAACGTTTCAGTGCACAGTGCGAAAGGCTCGTCCAAAACTAATGATATACAAGTCTTATGAATATTACATGCAGAGGGGCGGAGTGTAAAAGCAGAATTCAGCTCCATGTGCAAAATATTATTTATGGCTCTGTCATAAAAGACCTCAACCGCATCACGCTGACAATTCACCAAAATATGAAAAACTTGAGACTGGAATTGTCATTTCTTCCTCTGCAATAGATCTGTAGAACAGGAAGGAAATGAAGGTTTGTTTCTGATATTCATAAATGTTGATGATATGAATGTGGGATATGGGGTGTGTTGGAGGATGATAAACAATGTTGTGGATGATGCAATGATTAGCCGGATGGGTCACGGTGAGGAGGAACGTGTTAAATTACAGGAGGGTACAAACAGATTGTTCAGGGGACCAGATAAAAACTAACACTGAATTATGTGAGATGCTGCACTTTGGAAGAAGTAACAAGACAACAGAGAACTCAAACCATGAAGAAAGTCTAGTCTTGCTTTTGTAACAGAAAAGGGTAAGGAGTGAACCTGACAGAGGTGTATAAGAGCATGAGAGGTATGGGCAGAGTGAACAGACAACAGCAGTTCCCCTTAGTCAAAGGGTCAAAAACAAGGGTCACATGTTTAAAGTGAAAGAGAAGATATTGAGAGGGGAGTTGTGCAATATGTTTTGAATCTAGAGGATGGTCTGTGTCTAGAATGCATTGGCTTGGAGGATGGTTCAGGAAGGTAACTTCACAAAATTTATAAAGCATTTGCATTAGCACTGGGTGGTGCAGACTCGATGGGCCTTGTCTTTATATATGATTCTATGTGGTGGCAGCCATGAATGCTCTGATACGTTCTGAAGAAGTAACCAAAGGTAACTTGTTGTCTTGTTCTGGCAAACCGTGCTCAGTAAGTGGCAAAATTACAAACGAGCCTCATCCCATGGATTATCAGCATTTACTAGCCTCGGACAGCCCAGCCATCTCTGAAATAATCCATGTTAATTCACATGCTCAGTGCAAGAATCCTCCGACAACAGCGCCAACATTATTCCAGCTGTTTGACATCATTATTTTAAGAACACCAATAACATAGAAACAGACTTCCCTTCATTATTATAAAGACTGGGAGCTGTAAGGTTGCTATTTCTCAGAAAAATAATAAATTGCATCCTATATGTTCGCTGTGACAATGAGTCCATTTTCCTGTTTTCCTGCGAGCTGTTCATCACAGCATGACGGCTTGCGTAACACTCCATCCACCACCAGTAATATTTACTCCCAGTTAAACCAGCACATGAGATGCACTGCTGATACTCCATCCTACCACCCACTTGGATGGACCAACATCAACTGGGACTGAAACGTCTCAAGGGCAATTAATGCTGGTCAAGCTCCATTAAAATCCCAAAGCAATTGGAAAGACAATCGGATTTTCTATCATTATTGAAAAAAGTAGTGAGTTTTATTGATCTGATGAGCTTGCTGCTCTCTTTATAGCTGTGTTATCTGCGTCCATGAAACGATTTTGTGCATATATTAAAAGAACAATAAACACACTCAGATCACAGATAATACAAGGCAATGCAACATTTAGTAAAAACTGCCAGGGCATAGTAGGCTATAGGTCTTCAGGTAACTGGGAATCTTATCCGTTAGTGTTTTCTGGCTGGCATTGATGAGTTGGGCTGAAGGGTAGATTTATATGCTGTATGACTATCACTTTCATTTTTGAAAACAGGAAATTTATTCTCACTATTTCTATAGCTTCAAATTGCATCAAATGGTGAGGAATAAAATCTGCAAGGTCACACAGCACACTGACTCGAAGCTATATCATTCTCCATTCACTATCAAATGGTTCAGAACCCCGTTTCTCTCTTTGTAACATACCTGCTAGTGTCCCTGCACCACTATAATCCCTGGGGTTTATTACCATATACTGAATAGAAATTACATATATGCAACTGAATGCTGGCCTTGCTAATGAAACTCACCTCACAAGAAAAACTGAAAGGAATGTGCAGAATTAAAGTTATCCATTCGACCCAATCTGAGATCGAAAGCAGTTTCAAGGCAGACCTTTACTTTGCGCTATGCTCCTGACCTTTCTCCAGAACCATAAAATTTCGCTGAGTGCTTTTGAGTGCTGTTAAAAAGTCACATATGGAAAGCTGTGCCCAATAATCTGAAAGGAACAGTCTTCATGCTCATGAGAATCATCTCATAATTTTTTAGTATCTAAAGACAATATAAATGCAGAAACCAGCTTCAGGAGTAAGTCACCAATAGAGGTCCGTCATGCAATAAGATATTGGATGAGCTGATTGTGATCTCAATTACACAGTCGTAGAGTCATAGAGATGTAAAGCATGGAAACAGACCTTTCAGTCCAACCCGTCCATGCTGACCAGATATCCCAAACCAATCTAATCCAACCTGCCAGCACCCGGCCCATATCCCTCCAAACCTTTCCTACTCATACACCCATCCAAATGCCTCTTAAATGTTGCAATTGCACAAGCCTCCACCACTTCCTATGGCAGCTCATTCTATACATGCACCACCCTCTGCGCGAAAACGTTGCCCCTTAGATCTCTTTAATATCTTTCACCTCTCAACCTAAATCTGTGCCCTCTAATTCTGGACTCTCCGACCCAGGGAAAAGACATTGCCTATTTACCTTATCAGTGCCCCTCATAATTTTGTTACCTCTATAAGGTAACCCCTCAGCCTCTGACGCTCCAGGGAAAACAGTCCCAGCCTGTTCAGCCTCTCCCGATAGCTCAAATCCTCCAACCCTGGCAACATCCTTCTAAATCTTTTCTGAACCCTTTCACATTTCACAACATCTTTCCGATAGGTAGGAGACCAGAATTACACACAATATTCCAACAGTGGCCTAACCATTGTCCTTTAAAGCCGCAACATGACCTCCCCACTCCTGTACTCAATGCACTGACCAATAAAGGAAAGCATATCAAACGCTTTCTTCACTATCCTATCTACCTGCGACTCCACTTGCAAGGAACTATGAACCTGCACTCCAAGGTCTCTTTGTTCAGCAACATTCCATTAAGTGTATAAATCCTGTTAAGATTTGCTTTCCGAAAACGCAGCACCTCGCATTTTTCTGAATTAAACTCCATCTGCCACTTCACAGCCAATTCGTCCATCTGGTCCAGATCCTGTTGTAATCTGTGATAACCCACTTCGCTGTCCACTACACGTACGAAGTCTCCCTCTTATTCCTCCTTTGCCCTTACAATGTTAGTGCATCGTTCTTAGTCAGGAATCTGCCTGCCTCTGCCTTAGGAACATTCAATGTTTTATCCTCCATTGCTATCTGGGAAGAGAGTTCACAAATACACGACACTTTGAGAGAATTAAAACAACCACCATCTTCTTCACTGAGATAGTCTTCAGTTGTATAGCCAGCCCACTCCTGGTCATCTCTCACATAAGCTGAAATATTGTTTTAGAATTCAACTTGAAAAGACTACTTGGAATTTTTGGCCTTACCAAGATCACATGTTGTTCACCTAAACTCCAGCCGATCCAGAGTCAGTCGGTTCAAGATTTCCTCCTGAAATAAATGATTCACACAGGAGTCAGTTGAATGAATTTTTTCTGGACTGATTTGCATGTCAGTATGACCATTGTTCGATCGATGTTGTCTTGCCGCTACTCTGCAAAACTGGAGAAAATCTTCCCTAATTTTGCATGTATTCTGTTGCAGAAAGTTTCTACATTTATCTTACCTGCCTCAAAGCTTTTTACACACATAAAGGTTTTATTATGTCATCCAGGTGCCCGATTCCTCTTTGCCTCAAGCCAATTTCTCCATTGAAATAATACACTGCCTTTCAATTCAACCGGCCAATATCTTTGAGCGCATAGACAATATTTCCTACAATACTCCATACAACAATATTTTTCTGTTCACTTGACCCACCTTAATCTCTTTATAGTTTCAAATCCTCTTCATATCTTGCTTTTCTAACAGTTTCAAAAGTCTGTATTCCTCCCTAATACAGACAGAATATTTGGCCAAAGAAATAGATTGTGGCCACTTTCCAATGTAATTGACAATGTAATATTTTAATCAATGTCTAAACTATGAATTTTTGACAATGGTAAAGTGTTTTGCAGTCACTTCACTCAGTTCCCAAAACTCAAAGTAGGGACAAATGATGTGGAATGTGTGTGGATAGAATGGAGGAATGGCAAAGGTGAATAAAAAAAACATATTTGGAGTTATATACAGGTCTACAAATCGTAGTCAGGAGCTGGGGCAGTGGACACATCAGGAGGTAGACAAGACGTGTAGAAAATGCAAAGTTATAATGATTAGGAGGATTTCGATATACAGCTGGACTGGGAAAATCAGGTTGGTAGTGCTTTGTAAGAAAAGGAATTTGTGGAGTGCCGATAAGATGGGTTTTTTAAGCAGCTAATGTTGCAGGGAACAATCGAACGGGCAAGACTGGATTTAGTGTTGAGCAATGAGGCAACCTTGATAAGGGAGCTTAAGGTAAAGTAAACTTTATGAGGCAGTGGTCATAATATCATTGAACCTACTGTTCAATTTGACAGGAAGTAGATAGAAGTGTTAACAATATTACCAATTGAGTTAAAGCAAATACAAAGGCCTGAGGAAAGAACTGGGTTGAATTGATTGGGAGAGTAGGCTAGCAGGAAAGACAGTGGAACAGGAATGGCTGGAGTTTCTGT
Organism: Chiloscyllium punctatum; assembly: GCF_047496795.1. NCBI lineage: Eukaryota > Metazoa > Chordata > Chondrichthyes > Orectolobiformes > Hemiscylliidae > Chiloscyllium > Chiloscyllium punctatum. The sequence continues at coordinate 108,449,961 of NC_092750.1, read as the reverse complement.
GAGTAATTCAGGAGGCACAGTAGAGATTCATTCCAAGGAAAAAGAAGCATGTAAAGGGAGGATGAGGCAACAATGGTTGACTGGGGAAATCAGGGTTAGCGTAAAAGCAAAAGAGAAATCAGATAACATGGCAAATGGCAGTGGGAAACCAGAGGAGTTGGAAGCTTACAAATACCACCAGAGGGCAACAAAATAAGAAATATGAGGAAGAAGATTAAATATGAGGGTAAACTAGCCAGTAATATAAAATGCTAAGAGTTTCTTTAAATAGATAAAGTGCAATAGAGAGGCAGAAATAAATATTGGGACGCGGAATACGACGCTGGCGATATAGTAATGGGGAACAAATAATGGCTGAGAAACTGAACATTTATTTCACGTCAGTTTTAACAGTGAAAACACGGATGGTATCACACAAATTCAAGATAGCGAGGGGACAGTGGAGAAATTGCTCGAAAAACTAAATGGGGAAATAAACTGGACTAGATGGACGATATCCCAGGGTTGCAAGGGAGATAGCTGAAGAAATGATGGAGACATTTGTGGTGATCATTCTGGAATTTCTAGAATCAGGGAGAAGCTCACAATGCTAGAAAGTTGCTTACATGACACCCTCTTTAAAAAGGAAGAAAGCAAAAGGCTGAAAGTGTCAGAACAATTAGCCTAACCTCAGTCGTGTGGAAGATCCTGGAATCCATTGTGAAGGATGAGAATTTTAATACTTTCAAGTGAATTGTAAAATTGGGCAAAGTCAGTATGGTGCCATCAATGCGAGGTCATACCTCATAAATCTGTAAGAGTTATTTGAGGGTGTAACAAGAAAGTGAGTCAAAGGTAAGCCAGTGGATGTTATCCACCTGGACTTCAAGGAGGACTTTGACAAGGTGCCGCACAGGATGCTGCTTAGTAAAATAAGGGCCCATTTTGTTCGAGGCAAGATACTAGTGTCTGCAGAAGCTTGGCTGTATGGCAGCAAGTAGAGAGTGGGGATAAAAGGGTCCTTCTCAGGATAGCAGCTGATGACAACCAGTGTTCCACAAGGCTCAGTGTTGGGACCGCAACTTTTTACGTTGTGCATTAACGATCTACATGAAGGTACTGAGAGTATTCTGGCTTGGCTTTTAGATGATACAAAGGTAGGTAGAATGACAGGTAGCATTGAGGAGGCAGGGACGCTGCAGAAGGATTGAGACAGGATAGGAGAGTGGGCAAAGAAGTGGCAGATGGATTACATCTTGGGAAAGCGTGAGGTGATGGGAGGGAAAGAGGCATGGACTATTTTATAAATGGAGAGAAAATTCAGAAGTCTGAAGTGCAAAGAGAGCTGCGAGTTCTCATACAGGATTGTCTCAAGGTAAACCTGCAGGTTGAGTAAACAGTTAGGAAGGTGTTGTATCTGCTGCACAGTATGTTTAAAGTCTTCTATTCAGCAAAAGAACTGACTCAACTCTTACAAACAACTATATTTGTTTATTGAGCACAATCAATGTTAGTACAATACAGTTTGCTATAAAGTTATGAAAAATACTACAAACTGATTTAGCTGAACTTTGGCTGATTGTGTACCACCACATTAGAAATTGGCCAGGATCCACGTGGTGATGCCTTCTTATTCTTCTGATGGTTTTGGTGTTGTCTTCTTTATCAGTGGTTATTCTCCAGTTACTGCACTCTATGGGGATTTGAGGTGATTGTAATCCTTCCAAGTCTTGAAGCCCTTGGGAAGGTATAGAGGATCTTCCAATGAAATGATCAAGTTCATTTACCCAGATCAATCAATCCCAACTAAGGGCTGGCACATTGATGGCCCAAGGGTGACATTTCATTGTCCCATTAAAGTCCATCTTCAGGTGGGTATTGCAGGGTCTGTTGCTGTCAGGTTTGTTTGCAAACCGTCCGTGGGGAGCTGTAGCCTGGCTGGATTCTGCAGCTATGGATTAGCGCAAAGAGTTTCCTGAAGATTGGGATCCATTCCCCATCATGCTTTAATCATTGTTCATTTTTGTAACTCCATGGTAAGTTTATTAATGTCCACTATACGTTCATTGTTTCGAGTGGCCTATCCGGTCAGAAAGACAAAGTGATGACATTTCGTTTGAGAAGACTTGAATATTAAAGCAGGAATGGATTTCTGAGGCTTTACAAGGCTCTGATCAGACCGTATTGGGGTATTTTGTTTTAGCATCATTTAAGATTTACCTAGACAGACACATGAATGGGCAGGAAGCAAAGGGATGCAGGTTCTTAGAAAATAGGCGGCAGTTTTAAACAGAGGTTCTGGATAGGTGTCGGCTTAGCAGGCTGAAGGGCCTGCTTCTGTGCTAGAATGTTCTTTATTCTTCATTCTTTATTATTCATTCTAAAAATGGCAAGTTTTCGACATATTGTTTGCTCCAATTTAATGACATAAACCATTTATTATTTGACAGTGCGTGCTAAATTATTGTCATTTCTAAATTTGAGTCATAGAGTCATAGAGATGGACAGCACAAAAACAGACCCTTTGGTCCAACCCGTCAATGCCTATCAGATATCCCTACCCAATTGAATCCTACCTGCCCACACCCGCCCATATCTCTCCAAACCCTTCCTACCATATACCAATCCAGTTGCCTTTTAAATGTTGCAATTGTACTAGCCTCCAACATTTGCTCTGGCAGCTCATTCCATACAAGTATCACCCTCTGCAGAAAAACGTTTCCCCTTAGGTCTCTTTTATATCTTTCCCTCTCACCCTAAACCGATGTCCTCTAGTTCTGGACTCCCACAAACCAGGGAGAACACCTTGTCTATTTACCATATCCATACCCCTCATGATGTTCATGATTTGGAGATGGCGGTGTTGGACTGGGGTGGACAAAGTTAAAGATCACACAACACCGGGTTATAGTCCAACAGGTTTAATTGGAAGCACACTAGCTTTCGGAACGGTGCTCCTTCATCAGGTGATATTAGAGGGCTCAATCGCAATACAGAATTTATAACAAAAATTTACAGTGTGATGTAACTGAAATTATACATTGAAAAATTGATTGTCTGTTAAGCCTTTCATCTGTTAGAATACAGTGATAGTTTCACTTCTTTCATGTGTAAATCATGTTATTTGTGACCTGCATCACATTATCAATGAGGATGAGCACCTCACCAAGACCTTCCCCACACCTCCACTACGTGCCTTTAAACAACCGCCAAACCTCAAATAGATCATTGTTCATAGCAAAACTGTTCTGCTCTCAGGACAACTCCATACAACCCTGTCACGATGGACGCTGCAAGAAGTGTTGGATTGTTAGATTGTGGACATAAATACCACTATTACGCGTGGGAAAACCTCCTACCTTGTGCATGGCAGGTACTCGTGTAACTCAGCCAACGTTGTCTATCTTATACGTTGCAGGCAAGGATGCCCTGAGTCACGGTACATTGGGGAAACCGAGCAAAGGCTATGACAACGCATGAATGGGCACTGCACAACAATCAACAGACAGGAGGGTTCCCTCTCAGTTGGGGAACACTTCAGTCGTCCAGTTCATTCAGCCTCGGACCATCGGGTGACCATCCTCCAAGGTGGATTTCGGGACAGGCAGCAGAGAAATGTGACCGAGCAGAGGCTGATAGCTAAGTTCGGTACCTATGGGGAGGGCCTCAACCGGGACCTTGGGTTCATGTCACATTACAGGTGATCACCATTGCACTACACACACACACACACACACACACACACACACACACACACACACACACACACACACGGACACAGGTACACACAGACGTGCACACAGACACCCACACACACCCTTACAGACACACACTCCCACACTCACACATGTACCCCCTCACAGACCTAAGACACTCTGCACTCACTACACACACACACACACACTTTCTCACACTCACAAACCCCACCCCAGACAGAGACACACAAAGACCCACATGCACACATGTATTTTGTGGGATGAATTTGTACTTGCAGAGCAACATTGTACTTTGCTCAAAAACTGCATGCATTTATGTAAAACTCTGTTATCTCACTTTTTAAGATTAGAATCGATCTAAACACCATGGCATAGACAGAACACAGGGGGCCAACACCTTCAACATATTGTCTAGCTATCACCATTGTTAACAGCTAACCCAAGAATGCAACTTAATATAAAAAAAAATGTTTCGTGATTTACACATGAAAGAAGTGAAACTATCACTGTATTCCATCAGATGAAAGGCTTAACAGATAATCAATTTTTCAATGCATAATTTGAGTTACATCACACTGTAAATTTGTGCATTCAATTCTGTGTTACGATCGAGCCCTCCACTATCACCTGATGAAGGAGCGTCGCTCCGAAAGCTAATGTGCTTCCAATTAAACCTGTTGGACTATAACCTGGTGTTGTGTGATTTTTAACCTCATGATTTTATAACCCTCGATAAGGTCACCCCTCAGCCTCCGAAGCTTCAGGGAAACAGCCCTAGCCTATTCAGCGTCCCCCTACAGCTCAAATGCTCCAACCCTGGCGACATCCTTGTAAATCGTTTCTGAAACCTGTCAAGTTTCACAACTTCTTCTGATAGGAAGAAGACCAGAATTGCACACAATATTCCAAAAGTGGCCGAACCAATGTCCTGTACAGCCTCAACATGACCTCCCAACGCCTTTTCTGAATACTCTGACCAATAAAGCATATCAAACGCCTTCTTCACTATCTTATCTATGGGCGACTCTACTTTCAAGGAACAATGAAACTGCACTCCAAGGTCTCTTTGTTCAGCAACACACCCTAGAACCTCACTGTTAAGAGTATGACTCCTGCTAAGATTTGCTCTCCCAAAATGCAACACCTCGCATTTATGTAAATTAACTCCATCTGCCACTCCTAAGCCCATTGGCCCATCTGATCAATATCCTGTTGCAAACCAAGGTAAGCTTCTTCGCTGTCCACTACACCTCCAATTTTGGTGTCATCTGCAAATTTACTACTATACTTCTTATGCTCACATTCAAATCATTCATATAAATGCTGAAACGTAGGGGACCCGCACTGATCCTTGTGGCACTCCGCTGGTCACAGACCTCCAGTTTGAATGACAACTCTCCACCGCCACCCTCTGTCTTCTACCTTTAAACCAGTTCTGTATCCAAATGGCTAGTCCTCGTTGCATTACATGACAGCTAAACTGGCTAACCAGTCTCCCATGGGGAGCCTTGTCAAAAGCCTTACTGAAGTTCAAATACATCACGTCCACCATTCTGCCCTCATCAATCATCATTGTTACTTCTGCAAAAAAACTCAATCAAGTTTGTGAGACATGATTTTCCACTCACAAAGCCATGTTGACTATACCTAATCAGACCTTGCCTTTCCACATACTTGTACATACTGTCCCTCAGGGTTCCCTCCAACAACTTGCTCACCAGCACTGTCAGTCTCACTGGTCTATAGTTCCTGGTGTGTCCTTACACAGAACATAACAACCTTCCTCCAATCACCATAAAATTACGCCCCTTGTTGGAAAGACTCTGGCTATCCAATCTTTGTCTCTCAACATCGCGTACACCTCTATCAAGTCAGCTCTCTCTTCGCTCCAGGGAGAAAAGTCCTAGCTCCCTCAAACGTTCTTCTTCAGACATGTCCTCCACTCTTGGCAACATCCTGGTAAATCTGTTCGGCACACTCTCTGAGGCTTCCCCATGTTTCCTATTATGAGGCAACCAGAACTGAACACAATATTCCAACTGTGTTTGAACCACAGCTTTATAGAGCTAAGCATTAACCTCGCTGCTCTTAAATTCAACCCCTGAACATGAAAGCCAACACACCATACACCTTCTTAACAACTCTATCAACTTGGGTGGCAACTTTGTGAGATCTATTGACATGTACCCCAAGGTACCTTTTTTCCTCCACATTGCCAATAATTCTACCTTTAACCCTATATTTTGTATGCAAATGCAACTTTCCAAAATAAATCACTTCACACTTTTTAAGTTTGATCTCTATCTGCCACTTAGCAGCCCTGCTCTGCATCCTGTCAAAGTCCTGCTGCAACCTACAGCAGCCCTCCACACTATACACAACTCCACCAACCTTCATGTCATCCGTAAACTTACTAACGCACCATTGCACTTCCTCAGCAAAGTCATTTATAAAAATCACAAAGAGCATAGGCCCCAGAGCCGATCCCTGTGGAACACCATTGGTGAGCTCTAGGCTGAAAACTTTCCATCAGCTACCATCCTCTCCCTCCTATGGGCCAGCCACGCCTGTGTCCAGACAGCCAAATTTCCCTACGTCCCATGCCTTCTGAATGAGACTACATTGGGGGAATCTTATGCTTTTCTAAAATTCTTGTTCACCACATCTACTGGTCTACCTTCATCAACATTTATTTTCACATATTGAAAGAATTCAATAAGATTTGTGAGGCATGACCTGCTCCTCAAAAAAACATGCTGACTATCGCTGATCAAACTATCGTTTTCTAAGGAATGGTAAATCCTGTCTCTCAGAATAGTATCCAATACTTTGCCCACCACTGGTGTAAGACTGACTTTTCTATCATTCCCATGGTTATCCCTATTCCCTTCCCTGAACAAGGGAATAACATTTGCCACTCTCTTATTATCTGGCACTACCCCAGTTGATAGCGAGGATGCAAAGATTATCACCAAAGGCACATTAATCTCTTCCATCATTTCCTGGAGTAACCTAGGGTATACCCCATCTGACCCAGGGGTTTAGCTATCATTATGTTTGTACTTCAATCAGTCTGTACTTCCCCTCAACTTGTCTACACACTGTCCAACCAACTGATTGACTGCTTTCCATTTCAGTGCCACATGCAGTGCTGCCTTCCTAAGCAAGTACGGTTCCCGACGTCCTGCGAATCATGGAATCAAAGAAAAAGGAATGCACCAATCCCTTCCTGACAAAGAGCTCAATACAGAGATAGGAAAGCAAGGCTGGAGATGTTACAGAGATAGCAAAGCAAGGCTGGAGATGGTACAGAGAGAGGAAAGCAAGTTTGCATATGTTACAGAGAGAGGAAAGCAAGGCTGGAGATGTTACAGAGAGTGGAAAGCAAGGCCAGAGATATTACAGAGAGAGGAAAGCAAGGCTGGAGATGTTACAGAGATAGCAAAGCAAGACTGGAGATGTGACATAGAGAGGAAAGCAAGTTTGCAGATGTTACAGAGAGAGGAAAGCAGGCTGGAGATGTTACAGAGAGAGGAAAGCAAGGCTGGAGATGTTACAGAGATAGCAAAGCAAGACTGGAGAAGTTCCATGATAGGAAAGCAAGGCTGGAAATTTAACAGAGATAGGAAAGCAAGGTGCGAGATGTTACAGAGAAAGGAAAGCAAGACTGGATGTATTACAGAAATAGTGTGGCCTGTGCATGCTATAATAGATAAGTGAGATATTTTTGAACTCATTCACAGGATATGGGGAATGGTGAAGCAGCTGGAGTTTAGAGAGATAGGGAGGGGTGTAGGGGCTGGCGGAGTTTACAGTGATAGGTGGGGCTGTAATATGATATACAGATTGTAGTGATATGGAGGGTTACTGATATCCATATCGATGTCGCAGCTGGAGGGAGATGACAGGGAAAGATACAGAGATACACATAGATAGTTTAAAGATGGAATTGTGCAATGTCTTAACAGAGAAAATATTGTAGAAATCTGTGGAATAGACAAGGCACTGGGAGGAACTGAATAAGTGAGACTTTGGACTGTCCAATCACAAGAGTCATAGAGTGGGTGTCATACAGCACAGAAGAGGCCCTTCGATTGATAGTGATAGAAAAGTAAAAGCCATGCAGACATTAGAAATCCCTCCTTCCTAACGTCTGGGGGCTAGGGCTAAATTTGGGAGAGGCGTTTTACAGACTCCTCAAGCAACAATTTGACATAACGAAGCCTCACGTGTCAGATCAAACACAGACACGGAAACCTCCTGCTGACTCCCTTCCTTCAGCTGATGGATCAGTGTCCATCTGCATTGAACAGAGTGAATGAGCTGGAGAATGTATACTGGGTGGGCTATTTCAAAATCACCACCAAGAGGGGCTCAGCAGCAGCATTCCTGATCGAGATGGGCATGTCCAAAAGTACATAGCTGCGAGACTGGGTCTGCACCAGGTGGGGAGGGAACGACTGACAGGGAGAAACACACTTGACCTCATCTTCACCACGGCTGCAGAGACATTGATCGATGGCCATATTGGGAACAATGACTACCGCACACAGCATTTCTGGAGACAGACTCATTGTGTGTGTGTGTGTGTGTGTGTGTGTGTGTGTGTGTCTATATGCATGAGCGCACATGTGAGAGATACTATGCCCATGCTAAACGGGACAGATTTCGAAGAGATCTAGAACTCAGCACTGGCCTGCATGAGGTGATTCGGGTCATTACCAACAGCAGCAGAATAGTACTCCAGCACAATTTCCACTTCACTACCTGGCATATGGTCCACTTTATCCTGACCATCAGGCCAGAGGATAAACCCTTGTTCAATGAAGAATACAGGAGGGCTGGCCAAGAGCAACACTAGGTACACCTCAAAATGAGGTAACGTTACCAAACAGGACCACTTACTCACCAAATAGCATAAACAGCTAGTGACAGACAGATCTAACCAACAAATCTGACCTAATCTCCGCAGTCCTGTCACATGCAGTCAGGTTAAATGGTGGTGTCAATCAAACAACTCACTGGAGGAGGAGGATCCCCACATATCACCTTCCTCAGTGACCGAAGAACCCAACACAACAATAGAAAAGCTAAGGCTAAAATGACCAGAACAGTGTTCAGACGAAGTATCGATAGGATGATCTATTTTAGTCTCCTCCAGCTGGCAGTCTTCAGCTAATTCGATTCACTGTATGTGGTAATTCCAAACGGCTGGAGGGATGGGGAATGCAAAGTCTGTGGGCCCTGAGAACATTACATTCAAGCAGTTCCTGCAGGGATACAGCACTGGCATCAACCTGTCAATGTGGGAAACTGTCCGGGTATGTCCTTTACACACACAGACAAACCATCAGACAATCATTGACTGCCCCATTGCTCTCATCTCTATCATTATTAAAGGGATGGAAGATGTCACCCACAGTGGGATCAAGCAACATTTCCTCAGCACCAACCAGCTCACTGAAGCTCAGATTGGGCTCTCAACCCTCGGGCTCATTGAAGCCTTGGTTTAACGATGTACAACAAGAGACCACGCAGCTGAATTCTAGAGGTGAGGCAACAGTGACTGCACTTAACATCATCATAACTACATTTGACTAAGTGTCATATCCAGGATTAACTGCAAAACTGGAGCAAATAGGAATCATTTGCACTGGCTGAAGTTATACCTGGTACAAAGGAAGGTGGTTGGGGTTGGAGTTGGAGGAGAGCAGCCATCTCAGCTCCAGGACAGCTCCGCAGCAGTTTCCCTGTGTTGATGATTGAGTTAGCCTGTAGATAAGAAATAGAAAATAAGGTACCATACTCTTCCAGCATGATAGGGTTGCTCTCTCGTTGGACAAAGATGACTGGGGTAGTTTAACTGGACATTCATTATGCCTCAAGTAAGGGAGATGTTGGGTTGGACAGCCCTTTTCAGTCACCTCAGTCAGTGCAGCATTGAACCCACAGTGTTAGTATTAACCTGCATTACAAACTAGCCGTCCAACTGATTGACCTAACCAAGTCCTCACTCAGCTCCTTGGTTAGATATTGTAATATTATTCCATTCAGATATGTTGTTAGACACCTCTGGAGCAGGTGGAACTAGAAGCAAGCTTCCTAACTCAGAGAGAGGGACAGCATCAGTGAGCAGTAAGAGTGCTCTCTGCCCTAGGCCCAATAATTTTCAGCTGCTTCATAAATGGCTGAAAAATCACAAGTGGGGATGTTTGCCAATGATTATGCAATGTTCAACACCATTCGTGATTTACTCACATACTGAAGCAGTCCTTATCCAAATGGAACATGACCTGGAAAAATGACAATACCATTTCCATTACTCGTGTGCCAGACAACGATTACTTCTAACAATGGAAAATTGAACCACATCCACTAACGTTTAATGCCACCACCATCACTGAACACACAAAATGCAATATCGCGGAGATTACCGTTAACCTGAACTGGACTGACCATATGATTTCATTATCCATTTCTGTGAAGGGCTTATGCTGAAGCATTGACTCTCCTGTACCTCAGATGCTGCCTGACCTGTTTTTCCTTTTCCAGCGCCACTTTTTGACGCATATTGGCTACAAGAATGTGTCAGGGGCTCGAAATTCTGCAGGAATTACTCACCCCAAAATTTCCGAAAGCCTGTCCCCTATTGCTAAGACACATGTTGAATGTGTGTGTGATTGAATACTTCCATTTGCCGGGTGAGTGCAGCTTCACCCCTCATCCACTGACACTCAGTAGCAGCAATACCTGCCATCTACAAGGTGCTGTGCAGAAATTTACCATGGCTCCTTACAACGTACCTCTGAACCCCCGACCATCGAAAAGGACAAGTGAAGCTGATACACGGGACCTGCACCATGTTCGCTTCTGTTCCAAGCCATCTACCATCCTGATTGGGAAGCATATTGCCATTCCTTCAGTGTCACTGTTTCAAGTTCCCTATCTATCAATAAATGCCGTTCCAATCACATTTCATGAATAAATTAACATATAAAAAAAATTTCTAGACCTGTTCAATGGTGGGTTTTGTGAGTTCAGGCTGTTTGGTCCAGACAGTACCTTGCTTGTTGTGAACAGCTGAAGGGATATGATGTTTTGAAACAATCTGTCAGTCTCTCAGAGGCATGGCCTACATACTGAGCACCACAGACACGGCATTGTCATCCCACATTACTGAGCTCTGAGATAGACAGAAGCAACTGAAAACGTACTCATATTTGACTGGAACATGTTTAAACACAGTGATATTGTTGCCACGAAAATGATTATGAGTAAATATTAGCAGGGAGAAAGTGAGGACTGGAGATACTGGAGATAAGAGTCAAAAAGTGTGGTTCTGAAAAAAAAAACCTCAGATGTTCAGGCAGCATCTGAGGAGCAGGAGAATCGACTATTAGTTAACAATATTAATACCAGGGAAAATAATTGTATGTTTTCAAAGTCCTTGTACTTAATAACAATTTGGTCTTGGGTGTGGCAATGAGACTCATCATTTCAATTTACTGTGAGTTTTCATCACATTGTTGTTATAACAGTGTATTGAATAAATGGTTGTATTTTGTGCTTATTGGACAATCTAAAAGTTGGTATTATGAAAGGCTATCGGACCTTCAGGAAAGAGACTTTACTCAATGGCTGTTAATGGTGAGAACAATGCTGCAAACACTTACACAGAAATAACCAGCTCAAGTAAAACACAAGGTCATTGGGCTGGGATCACACTGGCCATCAATGGAGCTGCACAATTCTGTTTCGATACTGACATTGTGGAGCTAACATACACTGGATATGGTTTATGAGGGATTCAATGTCAGATGCCATGTGCTGCAGGCGTCCATCACCTTTATAACACAGTCCTTCAGGATCGGGTCCAAGGTACAGAATTACAGAGTTTAGGTGGCACACAAGAAGAGATATACTTGCAAGACATGGCTGTTTACAGGTCGTTGTTATAAATATTGAACTGCATCTAGACCAGCGCCATGTGCTAGTCCATTGACCAGTCTGAACCACACACATCTCCCCGTTGTTCAGTTATGTCTCTAACCAGTCTATTGTGAGGGATTGTGCGAGTAACTGCCCAGCTCCAGTTTGGGAGCTCTCTGGACAGAGTTTGGAGATGGCCAGTGTTTTGGAGGTCGTGGTGAGGCCCAATAACACTGTGTCTGAATTCAGGCTTTTCCTCAAAGTCATTTTCAACAGCTTTGCTGCCTGCGAGATGGTGTGTTCACTGATCTGAACATGAATCGGCTGTTTACTACAGTCACTGAATTGTGTAATAGTTAGGCATGCGCTCTGGTAATTCAATTATTGTTCACTTCAACAGTTCTCAACTGAAAAATAATGATGTTTGGTTTATTTTAAAATATGCAAGAAATAAAGTGATATTAACTCTTCATTACAGAAAATGTGAAAGTGACCTGTTATATATTTCCCATGAACTAATCAGCAACAGTCAGATATTGTCTGTAAAGCAGGATTCTGTGAACAGGACTATGTCCCAGGCAACATCACCACCCTCGTTGGTAGGTTCTGTCCCACTGACAGGACACAGCCAGGCAGAGGGGGACAGCTCCTTGGTATATAGTCAATATAGGGTGGCATGGTGGCTCAGTGGTTAGCACTGCTGCCTTATAGCACCAGGGTCCTAGCTTTGATTCCAGCCTCGGGCAACTGCCTGTGTGGAGTTTGCACATTCTCCCTGTGTCTGCGTGGGTTTCCTCCCACAATCCAAAGCTGTGCAGCTCTGGTGAATTGGTCATGGTAAACTGCCCAAAGTGTTCATGCATTACTCAGAGAGGCGTGTGTTACTCCTCGGAGGGTCAGTGTGGACTGGTTGGGCCGAAGGGCCAGTTCCCATACTGTATGGAATCCAATCTAATGATAGTGCTCAGCATTGATGCTGGATCCTGTGGCTGCTAGACTGCTCTGTGGCAGCTTATGGTGGACTCAATAAAAGGGAAACATATAATTGACCACATCATCACCGATCTGCCTGCTGCAGATACACCTCTCCATTTCATATATCAGTAAGAATGGTCACTGCACAATGGGGAGCAAGGGCTACCTTCACATTTTGCAGACCCTCCTCCCCATGATATGTAGCCCCTTGAGTACTGAATGGGTCAGACTGTAAACAGATTGAATAATTAATGATGACGCAGCCATGAGGTGCAGAGGGCCATTGGCAGTAGAAGAATCATACTCTGTACAGCTCATTCACTCTTCAACCTCACAGGCAGACAGACCTCCCACTGTACAGTAACCATCACGGCCTAACATACCTCCCACTGTACAGTAACCATCACGGCCCATCATATGTCCCACTCTACGGGAACCATCAAGAGTGGCATGGTGGCTCACAGCGCCAAGGTCCTGGGTTCGATTCCGGCCTCGGGCGACCGTCTGTGTGGAGTTTGCACATTCCCCCCATGTCTGCATGGGTTTCCTCCCGCAGGCAAGGTGAATTGGCCATGCTAATTTTTTAAGTGTTTTAGTTGGAGGGAATTGGGTGTGTGTGGGTTACTCTTCACAGGGTTGATGTGGACTGGTTAGGCCAAAGGGCCTGTTTGCACACGGTAGGGAATCTAATCTACTCTGCAAGGTTCAAGTCAGGAATATGATGGAATTATCTGAATGAGTGCAGCTCCAACAGTACTCTAATATGGACTTACTAGCAACAGGCAACGCAGTTGCGTGGGGAGGATCATGTCTCACAAACTTAATTGAATGTTTTGAGAAAGTGACAAAATTGATTGATGAGGGCATGGGGCTGAATGTTGGCCAATTGGACCTTAGCAATTCCTTTGATATGGTTCCTTATGGGAGGCTCATGCAGAAGGTGAAGTGTAATGGGATCAGCGGTCAGTTAGTAAGATGGATAGAGAACTGCTTGGTCATAGAAGGCAGAGTAGTGGTGGAACAGTGTTTCTGTGACTGGAGATCTGTAAATAGATTGGCGGAGTTGCAAATTGTGAGGATGATTGCCAGAGAATACAGCAGGATGTAGGTCAGCTGCAGACTTGGATAGAGAAAACACTGATGTAACTTTATCTGGACAGTTGCGACGTGATGTGTTTTAGAAGGTCGAATGCAGGAGAGAAGTATAAAGTGGATGGAAAAACTATTGATTGCATCAACATCCGAAGGGATCTTGGTGTACAGCTCCACAGTTCCCTGAAAGTGGTAACACGGGTGGAGAGGGTGATCAAGAAGACTGACGGCAAACTTGCAGACAGGCATCCGAGCATGCAGTAAGAAAATTAGCAGGTCATACTGCAGCTGGAGAGAAACTTAGTTTGAGTTACATTTAGAATTATGTGCTCAGTACTAGTTGCCACACGATGCTGAAGTGTTGGAGAGAGTATAGAAAAGATTTATCAGCATATTGTCTTGTTTGGAGGGTATTACCCAGAAGGAGAAATTGAACACAAATGGTTTATTTGCACCTGGGTATCATTGGCTATTGGGCTATCTGATAGATATTTACAAAATTATCAGAGTCATAGACAGAAGGACAGTTAGAGGCTTCCCACCACCACCACCCCACCCCACCCCGCACCCAGAGTAGAAATATCAATTACTCAGGACCGTAGGTTTTAGGTAAAAGGGAGAAAGTTCAGGCGATGTGATAGGTAAGGGTTTTTTCTGCTGTTCCAGACAGAACGTGAAAGTGCCTGGAATGCACTGATAGAGGGGAAGAAGCCAATATAGCAAGGTTTCAGAGGGATCTTGGCACAAGTATGAGTAAGTAGGGAATAGAATGACATAGAAGGTATTGGAGCAAAAACTTTTGTTTTAACTTTAGAAGGTCATCCTGTATCAATGCGGGCTTGCTGGGCTGAAGGGCCTGTTCCTGTGCTGGACTGTTCTTTAAGACAAGATTTGAGCACGGGAGTGGCGAGATGCTCACTGAATGATTACTGATTATCAACAGCCACATTATTGTGGATCCCTCCCCTCATCATCTTGCAGCTTTAGATCATTTCCCAATGTGGGGAAACTGAATATTGAGAATTTATCATGAATGTCAGAGCTGGTACCTGGTGAAGCCACCTTGGCCCTCGCTCCTGCAGACTTCTGTCTTGGACACCAACATATCCGGGGACACTGCACTGACAGAAGCTGCATGTCCTCCACACCCACCAATGCTGTTATCTGACACATGCCAGCTTCACCATACCATCCCAGCACATTTCTGACCCACTAATAGCACGCTTCAGTACTTCAATGCTGCAGCTCATGCTGCACTGACAACTCTCGTTGCAATGCTGCTGCAAGGACGCTGTGCTCAGGGACACACACCCAGCTCATGGTCTGTCCCTCTGGGCTGCTCACTCCGTGTTTGTCCGCACACAATCCTGCTGCAAGGACACTGTGTTCAAGGACACCCACCCCGCTCATGGGCTGTCTCTCTGGGTTGCTCAATCCATGTTTGTACACATTCACTTTGAACTGTCTTGAATGCTCACAGAATTATTGCCTTGCCTTACCCTGCCTTTAGCCGCGTTTCTCCTCAGCTACATCTACCAGGCTCACCCATCTGCTGTGTTGTCTTGGTATTTAGCAGAGACACAAACCCAGGAAGTTTGATATCATTGTCCACAGTCAGTCACGGTGCCCAGCACAGTGAGTCAGGGGGAGTCTCAGATCCCAGTCCGGGAGCTTGGACACGGTCTGTCAGCCTCTCGTGGTTGTTAGGGTCAGGATCCTTCCCCTGTGAGGAGGTGAGGAGATGAATGTTAGGCTGCCCCATATCTCTCTTCGCTCTTTGTGCCCTCGTGTGGGATGGTTCCTTCTGGAATGTGAGAATTACCAAGTCGGATTAGGGAAATGGAAGTGGTTGGTACAGCTGTTAGTACTGGGACAGTTGGGGGGAAGGTGTCGAGGTGTTCTGTCGAGTGGGCAGCACAGACACCAGGCAGAGTTGGGCAGAGGGGCAGAGAAGAGATTAGAGAGAGACTGAGAGAAGGTGCTGCATTCACTGACGGTGGGAGAAAATGAGCCTTGGTGGGAGGTGGGTGCAGTAACAGAGAGAGAGTGAGGGTGAGGTCACAAATTTCAGATGGTTACACTTATCCTGGTGGAGTGGAGAAGGTCTCTGACCTCCTCCCTATACTGCTGGGTATTCACCCAGAAGGCTGGTACCTCACTGACCTAGGGGTCAGCCTCGGACGAAGCTGGCAGGGTCTGGTGTCATAGCTTCCCCTGCCAGCCCTTTAGGAAGATAATGTCCCTCTCCTGCACCATGCCATCCACCAGAAACTCAGGGGCTTGGCCACAAAGTCAGGCCCCAGTTTTACCCCCTCTGCCATGTCCAGAACAGTTTCAGATTCACAATCCAAGAGTAAAATGACTTTTTAAAGATGGCTCTGGGAAACAGGGAGGCCGGTGCATTCTGGGATATCCAGGCAGAGGGCAGTTGTTGTGACAAAGGGGAAAAATCATCGTGTTAGTGTCAGATGAGAGGAAGACCACGCGGGCAGGGAAGGTAGTTAATGAGGCAGATTGGGGATGGTATCATGAGAAAATACAATTCACCTTGTGGAGAGAAACCCTCCATAAAACCTGATTAAAATGAGACTTGACCAATCATAAGATGGGTTAGGCCTTTGTCTGTCTGGATCAAAATAGGGATGAAATATTGGGAGCAACAAACTTGGAGCGGACAAATATACAGGAGACTCAAATCCTTAGAAAGAGGCAACGCAATGTTCCAGACTGTTAAAAGGAGCCGGGGAAAATTCCCGGCCTTACAGTTACCTACATTATCCAATCCTCACCGGATGCAGGGATGGTGCCGGAGGCCTGGAGAACGGCTAATACCGCAACTTTAATGTGGAGCAAGGGACTGACTGAATAGGTCGAGGCTGGAATTCTGAGACAGTGGATAATCAGTCACTGAGGAAGTCCCAGGGACTCCAGGACAGGCGGTCTGGATTTGGTCAAGGAAGATCGGGTGTAATTAATCTGACTGTGTCGGTTTGAGGCACTAACCTGTAACTGCATGTGACTTACTTGGATTTGACGAGAGATCCCATGGCAGACTGTTTAAAAACAGAAACTATAGGATCCAGGGGAATGGAGCAAATAACCCAGAGAAGTGCAAGGCAAGGCATTTGGGGACATCAACAAGAGAGAGGAATACACAATAAATGAGAGTATGGTCAGTGTGGGCAGGTAAATGAAGTAGGCTGGACACATCAATAATCTCATTAATGGAGCAAATGGCATCATTTCCTCTGTCAGCCAAAGGGCAGAATTTCAGAGCAGGAAGCTTATGCAGGAATTGTATAAATAGTGAGTCACAGCTTGGGGAATGTGTGCATTTCTGGTCACCCCATCACATGGGAGGATGGAATTGGACTGGAAAGGGAATAGAGGAGATCCGTTACCCTGTGACAATGGAAGCGCAGTTATGGGGAAAGATTGGAATGGAGGATACTGAGAGGAGATTTGATTGGGGTGCACGTAATGTCAGGAGTCTGGATAGAAAGGGAGAGAATACCTTGTTCCTGTTGGAGAGCTCAGTTACCTGTGGCGAATACTTAATTTATGTGGTTGAAATGGTAGAGACGTGATGAGGAAAGTTGTGATTTCACCCAGAGTATGGTCGGGATCTGGGAGTCACACATGGAAGCGGAGTAGAGGCAGAAACTCTCAAACCATTTTAAAAAGGTGTCGGGATCTGCACCTGAAGTCCTACACTGTCTGGGGAGACAGAACTTGGGCTTTAAAAAAACGTTACATCTTGTCCAACGCAAACAGTGGACAGAGGTATCTCCTCTATTCTGTGCTATTTTCTGAAGTTTGCAAAGGTGACCAATATCTGATAGGATCAATACGCAGGGATGAGGGGTTAGAGCAGAGAGGAGCAGTGTGTAAATTGATGAGCATCACAATAACACTGATGCCATCCTTTATACACAATGCTACTTCACTGTGTTGGCCTGTTTATCCTTCCTGTAGAAATGGGGAAAAGATTTGATTATCCAGGTCTGTCGTGGTCACACTACAGCCCCATCTCCATCTGATCTGGTTCACACTATTTAAAGCTCCCATTTCACTGGCCTTGTTAAAAAGTTCCCAGCTTCATTCTTGCCCCATTGAAGACTGCTGTCAGTCAACTAATGTTTCTCACTCTCAATTGTTGCATTTCATTCGCTACCACTATCCTGAACTTTACAATAAAATGATTGCTGCGCCCCAAAACCATCCCCTACTGACACTGGATCCACTTGCCCCACCTCTTTCCCAAGGACCAGATCCAATAGTACATGCTCTCTTGGGTTGGATACATACTCCTGCAGTCAGCTCTCCTCCATGTAATCCAGGAACACTTGACCCTCGTGAATCTTCACCACCAGTATCCCTGTCTATATCTGGAAACATTAATTTTCTCAGTATAACTAATCTGTCGTATTGTCATCGCTCTCAAATGACCCTGCGTATTTATTGTCTCCTTCATTTCTTTGGTTCCTGGCAGACAGACTGTACCTCACAGTTTAATTGCATACTTTTTGTTCTGTAGCTCCACCCAAATTCTGTCCTTGGACGGATGCTCTTTCTCTTGGACGCCTTAACTAATGCTAATCTAAACCAATACTTCTACCTTCGTTCTTTCACTTCCCTTCAATCATTTTGGAATCCTTTATATTCAGCAATATTTAACACACAGTCCTGCCATTCCTTGAGCCAGCTCTCGGTGATCAGTACATCAGATTTCCACACACTAATCTACATCTGGAACTCCCTACATTCCGAGTATTTATGTTCATGCAGAGTACCTCAGATTAAGGCTTCCTTTCTTACTCCATCTTCCACTAATTAACTTGTTGTTGTAAATTAGTACCAACTGTAGCTCCCATTATTTGGAGAATCCTGGTAGTCTCCTCTACTATTCCTTTTTGGATCCTAAGCACACATCAAGTTATTTTCAATCCCTCCCGCACAGCCCACAATGAATTCAGTCCCAGCTCTGTCACGTTAGCCCATCCAGCTTATCCAGTTGCTGCCTTCCACAGAACCAGTCCCCATGTCCCAGGAAGCTGAAGCCCTTCCTGCTGCACCATCGTTCCAGTCACACTCTCATCTACCTAAAACAGAAACACAACAACGAGCACCCGAGCTACAAACCTTCTCCCAAACTTTGAATTTATTATTGGCTCACAATTTCACTTCTCCCTCTTATTTCTGTGCTCAACCCTTATTTCAGAAGTTAAAAGAAATTGCTAACTTACAGCAATTAACTGACAGTTGCTGATACCGGTGTATTTATCAGCCAATGAACTTGCAGGTTTTTCTGTGATGGCTCTTGCATTTCTTTCAAACTCAGTGCAGGCAGGTCCCAGCAGCAGGAAGTTGTCTCTGTGACTCCCAGATACGTGTAATCCTCCAGCTCCCACTCCACTCTGCTCCCTCACAGGGCCACCGTGTCTGTGATTCTCAGGTATGCGTAAACCTCCAGCTCCCACTCCACCCTGCTCCCTCACAGGGTCACCGTCTCTGTGATTCCCAGGTATGTGTAATCCTCCAGCTCCCACTCCACCCTGCTCCCTCACAGGGTCACCGTCTCTGTGATTCCCAGGGACGTGTAACCCTCCAGCTCCCACTCCACCCTGCTCCCTCACAGGGTCACCGTCTCTGTGATTCCCAGGGACGTGTAACCCTCCAGCTCCCACTCCACTCTGCTCCCTCACAGGGTCACCGTCTCTGTGACTCCCAGGGACGATTAGGCCTTGATCCTCATTGATGATTTATATCCTCCCACTTTGCTGCCTCTGTAACTCCCAGGTGTGATTTAGATTCATGCTCCTGCTCCAAGTTGTTCTGTCACATGGTCACTCCCTCTGTGACTCGGTGCTGATTTCGAGACTCCTGCTCTGCTGTTTCTCCAACTCCAAGTCCCAGTCGGCCACGATCATCATTGCGGATGTATATTCTCCCGGTTTGTGCTGCTCTCTCTCAGTTTCCATCCATTTGTGACTCCCAGGTAATGGTAGGCCTCAAGCCTCAGCTGAGATTTATAACATCCCATTCCGCACTGCTCTCTTATAGGATTGCTGTTGTGCCTGGAAGACAGTGGAAAAGAGGAGGATTTGACAGAGCAGATGGTGTTACAGTGATTGAGCGAGCTGTATGGGATGGAACAGGTTATCTGGGGAGCTAGGCAGACCTGCAGCAATGAAAGAAGTTTGCTGGAAGATACAGTGAGAGTTTCAGACATTGAAGAAGGCAAAGGAAATAGAGAGATAGTGGCTTGTTCATGACGGTGCTTTGTAGAGTCTAAAAGCCTTTTTTCTGAGCTGCTGACAGAAATGTGTAGACTTCAACAAATGCAAATTGAGAGCCAGCAAGTGGTGTAGGGTACTGGAGACTGTTGAATGTTACAGAGTTAGAAGACTTGCAGCAACTGTGTGGAATATAAACTTTTGGAGCACTTGTGGTGTTCAAGGACCCTCAGGACATGAGGAAGTGCAGAGAATGGGAGCATTCCAAATATGGGATTATAGGGGCTGGAAGTTCTTAGATGGATAAGGAGGATGAAAAGTGTCAATTTAGCACACGCAATCATTGTAATTATAGAGATTTAGGAAGGGAACCTGTGCTGCCATTGAATACAGTTATGTGGAGAGTTACAGAAGCTTAAGGGTTTACAAATTTAAAAAGGGATAGAGTTGAGGTGATCAGAAGTTTAAACAAGAATAAAGAAATTTTCGAGATCTCAGGCACAGATGGGAATGGATGAGGTGAGATATTGTGAGGAACAACAAGAGTTAAAAGTCGGGGAGGATGTCAGATATAAAAGAGAGAGCTGCATTGTCTGTGTGCAGTTAGACATGAGGAGTGTTGGAGCGCCTGCTGGAGGGGACACAGATAATAACAGTTCAAACGGCGGGTGCAGTGACTCAGGAAGGCAGCTCCCCACCACCTTCTCAGGGACAGCTCCAAATCAACAATAAATGCTGGCTCAGCCAACAAAGCTCATCTTCATGAATGAAGGAATAAAAGATCTACAAGTAGCACTGAGGTCACTCGAGCAGGCCCTTTCAACAGCATTTCACAAACCTGGAACAACTATATCCTGGAAGGACAGGAGCTCACGGTGCACGGGAACACCAGCATTTCCAAGGTGCCCCCCAAGCCATGTTCCATCCTCCCAGCACTGTGTCTGTCCCTACACCCAAAGGACTGCAATGGGTCAGGAAGGCAGCTCCCCACCACCTTCTCCAGGGAATTACAGATGGGAAGGGAATGGTGAAACTCTGCTGTTTACAGACAGACAGAAAAATAAGTCCAACAGTTGGTGTGAAATGAAATTTCCGTTTCAGAACAACATGCTGAGCATGGATAGAGGATTTGTCTGATTGGCACAAGGCAGAGAGTGTGAAGAAAGGGGTCTTTTTCACGATGTGAACTGGTGATGGGGGAGCTCCGCAGGGGTCAGTGTTGGGACTACACTCTACACGTTATTCATTCAGAGTCTGAACAAAGGAGGTGAAGGGGTAAGAGAAATGGGTTTCCAAGAAAGATTTCAGGGATGAAATTCGTGTAATATGAGGAGCAGGTGAAGTCTCTGGGTCTGCACTTGAAGTTTCAGAGACGGAAGTAGAATCTCATTCAAACTTACAGAATACAGAGGGGCCTGGATGGAGTGGATGTGGGCAAGATGTTTCAACGAGCAGGAGAGATTAGGGGCCAAGGGCACAGCTTCTGCGGAGCTCCCCTCATCACCAGTTCCCATCGCGAAAAAGACCCCTTTCTTCACACACTCTGCCTTGTGCCAACCAGACAAAGGGATGACCCTTCAGAATGGAGAAGTGGAGAAATGTATTCAGCCAGATGGTGATGGATCTGTGGAACTCACTGCCTCATTGGGCTGTGGAAGCGAAGTGATTCAGTGTATCTAACTCAGAGATAAGCAGGTTCTGGATGAATAAGGAGATCAAGGGTTACAGGGAGTGAGAGAGTGGGGTTGAGAAACAATTCATACACAATCGAATAGTGGAATAGACCTGATGGATTGAATGGTCTAATTCTACCCCTATACATGATGGTCTTATGGGCTGCGCTTATTCCATAGGTTTCTACGTGTGCAGTTAGTATTTCTGGCATATCGTTTAACATTCCAGCACTTTCGTCATTATTGCTGCCACCTTTTGGTTTCAGATCAATTGCAGAAAGCTAGGCTATGGAGTAACGTGGAAATCCTTGTGTCTAAATCTCAGAAAGGTAGCATACAGGGCCAGCAGGACATAGAGAAGGTAAATAGAACGCTGACATTGATTTCAAAGGGAATGGAGAATAAAAATAGGGAAGGCTTGTAATAAATATAGAGGACTCCTGTCAGCCTGCACTGAGAATACTGTGAACAGGTTTGGTCCCCTATCTGGAGGGAAAATGCCCTTGCATTGGAGGCAGCCCAGAGAAGGTTCACCAGGCTGGTCTTCAAAATGGAGGGATATTGATGAGAAGAGGTGGAGAAGGTTGAACTTGCAGTCGTTAAAATTTAGAAAATGAGACAAATATATTGATACACCAAAGATTCTTGTTTTCTTACAGATTCAGTACATTGTTTCACTGAGCAAGAATCTGTAACCGGAGATAAAGGGGAATACAGACACCAGAGAAGCGAACAGAGAAAAGCTGGGTTGTAGAGACTGGAGGATGTTACAGAGTTTGGGTGGTTTGAGATCAGATGGTTGTAGGGCTGAAAGATGTCAAGGAGAGATACAGGGTTATCGGTTCTGAAGGGTTTACAGAGATTGGGAGGAATATAGGGACGAGAGATTACACAGTAGTAGTTAGAGCTACAGGAGGTTATAGAGAAAGGGAGGGTTATAGGCACTGGAGATTACACAGATGGAGTGGTATTTGGAGCTACAGGAGTTTATAGAGAAAGGGAGGATTGGACGGACTGGAGATTACACGGATTGTGATGGTAGTTGGAGCTGCAGGAGTTTATTGAGACTGGGAGGATTGTTGGTGCCGGGAATTACACTGACATGGACAAGAGTTGGAGCTGCAGGAGTGACTGAGATAGGGAGGGCTGAAGAGGTTGGATCAGTTCACACAGCCAGGGAGAAGTGTAGGGATTGGAGGAGCCAGAGATACTGAGGGTTGTAGGGCTGCATAAGTTCAGAGAGTTACTGAGGACTGTGAAGGCAGGTTTACAGCATTCCCATCAGTTACACAGAGATGTGGAGTGCTGTTCTGGAGGAGGTTACAGAAATCAACAGGGTTGCAGATACTGGAAGATACTACAAAGACAGTGAGCTGTAATATTTGAGGAGGTTTCAGGGACAGGGTGCGTTGAGGAGTTGACGGCTGCTCCAGGTGTTAAACATGCTGCAAGGAATCAATAACCTTACATCGATCAGGGGGATTGGAAACTCTGGAGAAAAAGAATGAGAATTACAGGAACTGAAGAATACCACAGAGATGGGGAGGAACATATGAGTTAGAGGAGTTACAATATGAGATGAACCGTATTCAATGGAATCAGGGAAGATACAGGGAGATCTGAAGGGATTACAGGTGATCAAAAGGACAGGGAGACTTTTCAGTGTAGGACTGAGGCAGTTTACGCAGACAGGGAGTATTTTATGGAATGGTGCTATTTACAGAGATTATGAAGTTGTATAGAACTGAGGGACGAACAGAGATATGAAAGGCTGCAGTTCATGAAGACTTTTGTTGATGTCGGATGCTGAGGTTCTGGAAAGTATACGGATTGTAAACTGTACAATCTGTCAGAGCTTACAGAGACAGGAACAGCAATAGAGCCTGGAGACACTAACACAGATAGGGAGCATTGCACACACTGGAGGAGGTTTCTGCTTTAGGGATGGTTGTAGGGAAGTGTAACGTTTACACAGATAGGGGTGTAAGAGCTGAAGAAGGTTATGGAGATGATTTGATTGATGGGGAGACTGGAGGAACTTACATTGACAGGGCTTGTGATAGCGACAGGAGGATGTTACATAGATAATAAGTCTTGTAGAAACTGATCGGGAGAGTCACAAGCATTGGAGTTGGTTCCACAGATCGGGGGTTTTGCAGGGACCCGAGAGGATTACGCAGATAGGGATGGTTGTAGGATGTCCACATTTGCAGAGTGTTTCAGGACTGGAAAAGGTTACACAGTGAAAGAGGGATGTTGGAGCTGTGAGAGTTCACAGAGATTTGGAGGTGTGAAGGGTTTGGGGCTGTTTATGGATAGAGCGATATATTTAGGGACAGTAATATGGAACGCAGAGGGAGAGTTTAGATTAGATTCCCTACAGCATGGGAACAGGTACTTCGGCCAAACAAGTCCACACCAACTCTCCAAAGAGTAACCCACCCAGACCCGCTTCTCTCCGACAATGCACCTAACACTATGGCCAATTCACCTGACCTGCACATCTTTGGACAGTGGGAGGAAACCAGAGCACCCGGAGGAAACCCACGCAGACACAGGGAGAACGCGCAAACTCCACACCGACAGTCACCCGAGGCTGGGGTCGAACCCAGGTCTCTGGTGCTGTGAAGCACTATTGTTCACCACTGAGCCTTCCTGCTGCCCCAAATTGCAGAATTACACAAATAGAGAGTGTTTGAGATGCTGGGAGGATTGTAGGAATGGACGAGCAAACAGAGATGTGGACTGCTGTTGTGGCTTGAAAAAGGGTCTGGAGCTGTTTATACAGATAAGGAAGTTGGTAGGGATGGGAGAAGGTTACTGAGGTCGTGTGGTGCTATAGGCCAGGATTCAGGAGTGTGATCGGAACTGCAGAAGGTTACAGTGATATTATGTTCTCTTAGGGCTTGAGGAAGGAACACACGTGGGTATTATGGTCCAGGCTGGATGATTTTACAGAGATGGGGGCACTGTAAGTTTTGTGCAAAACTACAGAAAGAGGAATTATTGTACTGGGTGCAGATGAGATTATTGAGATTGGCATGTTATCGACATTGGAGCAATTTACACATAGGGAGAGTTGTCAGCATTGGAGGAGGTTTCAAATATACAGCAGGAATATGGGAGGGGTGGAGGTTACAGAAATAGGGAAAATTCTGGGAATTACAAGCATTCAAGACATTGGCACAAACAAGTTGGACCGAAAGGTATGTCACCTTGCTGTATGACTCTATCACATGACAAGAGACAGCGTGAGGAAGGAATATAGAACAGAAAGATCCCAGGTTTCAATACCATCTCCTTAAGGAGGCCTGCTTTCCCCTCTGTTCTACTGATCCTCACTAAGACAGCACATGCCTGGATTGACATAGGAAGGCTCAGTACAGCAGAGTTAAAAATTAACAAGGGGTGGGCAGTGTTTGAGCCTGGGACCATCATGCACTGTGTTCGTTCTTCAACACTGTATCTATCTCATGTCTTCTAGACCAAAGTTCAATCCCTTAAATACACTCTGCTCTGTTCACTGTGAGTGATCTGACCGATCTGCAGGATTTACTGAAGGCTCCATATGTCTCTCTCCATCTCTCTGGCTGACCGATTGTCTTCAATGTGGTGATGGACGAAACTGGAATTGGGAATTCTGCTGAGTCAGGAGCATCCTGATGACCTACAGGAGACAGAGAAAGAGACAGAATGGGAAATTAGACTGATACAGTGAGGGTTACACATGGAGAATGGCACTGAGTCCCACAGAGATCTGGAAAATCCCAGTCTCCATCCCTGGCCTGTGCTGCTGCGTCTCTCTGGCGTGGAGAATACTGTTGGCTCAGGATCTGGAACAACTGTAAAAGGTGCAGCCACGGGCAGCAATTAGACCCTCACAGTGACAGATACCACATGGAGAGATACTGAATGATAGCACCAGAGTGCTGGAAGGTATCAGGATCAAATCACGGTCAGGAAGAAGGTGCACTGGGAGCAGTACTCAGGGATAAAGGAGCAATCAGTGGGCTAGGCAATGGCCTCGTGTTACTCTCAATCGACTACTCATCCAGAATTTGATGCCAGTAGCAGGGATACCCACCTAACCTACTTAATACCCTTTAAGTAAGGAAATCTATTATGGACTACTGGTCTGGCCAACATATGAACCCAGACCCAGAGCAAGGATGTTGACTCTCAACTGCCCCCTGGAATGATCGGGAAGCCATTCAGCTAAAGGGCAGCTTGGGGGTGGTCATGAAAAGCTGGCCCGCCAGAGACAGCAACAGACAGTTGGGAGCAGTGTCCGGGCCAATCATATCGGTGGGTTTATGGACAGGGCTTTAAACTGACAGAGAGGATGTAGGGACAGGGTTCAGGTGAAAGGAGCTTTCCAAATCCAAAGAGAAAAGGTGACGCATCAGAACAGCATGGGAATGTGACCGAAGACAAGCAGAAAGGAACAGGAAGGGACAGTCAATTTGGCTCTGACGGGAAATTCTAGGAAAAAGTCAATTTCAGTTTTTTTTGGAATTGTCAAAGTATCAGCAAGGTTTGGTCACCAGAAAGATGTGGTTACAGGAGAAACTGTGCTGTACTGTTCTGTGTTCCAAACAGGGAGGGTTACAATGGCAGGAAGAGGTTTCACGAAGCTGAACAGGATGAGATGTGAATGAATAGACACAATTAGGAAGGTTTTCTCAGAGAGAAGTGGTAACAGAAACACCAATGGCCTGATCTGAAGCAGATGACCCAGACTGGGATGGGTGTGGGGATTGGAGGTGGTTTCACAGGGAGGGAGGACCATAGAGCCATAGGAGAGAACAGAAATGTGGAGAGCTGTAGGGCCTGCAGGAGTTCAGGGAGACGGAGAGGTTGGGAGGGATGGGTCAGTTGACAGGGATAAGCATGTTGATTGGATGGAGCGGTTTACACAGGCAGGAATGTTTTAGGTGAATCGAGCAGATTACAGTGATAAAGTGGGTTGTATTGACTGGAGGAAGAATCAGAGATATGGAGGGTAGTCATGGCTGAAGATGTTTATAGATACAGGAAGGTTTAGGCTCTGCAGGTGAGCTAGATATGAAGGGTGTGGTGTCTGACAGATTTACCAGAAGGGCAGGAATTTTGTTTGCAGACAGTTTCACAGATAAGGGAGCATTAGTAACCATCTCCAGATTGGTCAAAGTAGGAAGGGTTGTAGGGGATTTTCCCTTCACACTAACAGGGACATACTGGATTCTTGAGATCACACTTTTAAACGCCTCCCATTTGCCAGTTATTCCTTTTCCATCAAACAGACTGACCCATGATTTGGACGTGCCGGTGTTGGACTGGGATGGGCAAAGTTAAAAATCACACAACACCAGCTTACAAGTGCACTAGGTCTATTAAGAAGCAATGGCTTTCTTCATCAGGTGGTTGTGGAGCACAGTCATAAGGCACAGAATTTACAGCAACAGGATGGCAGAGTCATGGAATGAAATATTAAACAAGTTTTGATTAAGTCTTTCATCTTTTAGAATGATTACCAGCGCTCCCAAACAGAGAGGGTCCTTGATTATCCAAATATCAATTATCCAAATATCGGATTATCCAAAGGAGATCTTGAGGTCCCGATAGAAACATTACATGAAAGAGCTGTTTCAACCCTGACTGTGTTTTTTTTTGTTCACACTGATTAAAACAGATCTTGGCTCACAGAAATACTGCCGAGAACAGTCCTGGACATTGGGCCCAGGTACCATCTCCAAATGACTGACCTCCTACCATCTCTCACTCTCCAGACTTAGACTGGAGTTCTACATAGGGGTAAATCCTAAATCCCCCTTCCCCAGATATTCTCTCGAACATTGTCCTGCACAGGGCAGACGTGGAACTTTTCAAAATGTTGAAGGAAAAGTTGTGTGTGTGGCTATGTGTGCATGTGCGCGTGCGCTGTTTAGAGACTTACCCACCAAAGGCAGTAGCTGTCTTACTGTTGGTGTCCGCTCTAGCTGCCCAGGAGGGGGAGGAGATGATGGGGGCAGGGGTGCACAAGGAGGTGGTGGGGCAGCTGGGGGTATGGGCGCGAATGGTGGGTGGGGCGGGCGGGGGGTGTAATGCTGGACAGGTTTGGGGCCGGGCCGGCGGGGGGGCGCTTTTGGAGGCGGCAGGGGCAGTGTTTGACAGGTTTGGGGGAGCTGAGGGTGATGTTGGATGGATTTGGAGGCAAGCGGGGTGATCTGCTGGTGGTGGGCGGAGGGGGATGTTGGATGGGTTTGGAGGTGGGCGGGGTGCTCTGTTGGGGGGGGTGAGGGTGACGTTGGATGGGTTTGGGGGTGGGCGGGGTGCTCTGTTGGAGGTGGGCGGAGGGTGATGTTGGATGGGTTTGGAGGTGGGCGGGGTGCTCTGTTGGGGGGGGCGGAGGGTGACGTTGGATGGGTTTGGGGGTGGGCAGGGTGCTCTGTTGGAGGTGGTCGGAGGGTGATGTTGGATGGGTTTGGAGGTGGGCAGGGTGCTCTGTTGGAGGCGAGTGGAGGGTGATGTTGGATGGGTTTGGGGGTGGGCAGGGTGATCTGTTGGGGGGGCGGAGGGTGACGTTGGATGGATTTGGGGGTGGGCAGGGTGCTCTGTTGGAGGCGAGTGGAGGGTGATGTTGGATGGGTTTGGGGGTGGGCAGGGTGCTCTGTTGGGGGCGGGCGGAGTGGGATGTTGGATGGGTTTGGGAATGGGCGGGGTGCTCTGTTGGAGGCAGGCAGAAGGTAATGAATGGGTTGGCAGTGGGTGGGGTGATCTGTTGGAGGGGAGTGGAGGGTGATGTTGGATGGGTTTGGGTGTGAGCAGGGTGCTCTGTTGGAGGCGAGTGGAGGGTGATGTTGGATGGGTTTGGGGGTGGGCGGGGAGCTCTGTTGGAGGCGGTTGGAGGGTGGTGTTGGATGGGTTTGTGGGTGGGCAGGGTGCTCTGTTGGAGGTGGGCGGAGGGTGACGTTTGATGGGTTTGGGGGTGGGCAGGGTGCTCTGTTGGGGGCGGGCGGAGGGTGACGTTTGATGGGTTTGGGGGTGGGCGGGGTGCTCTGTTGGGGGCGGGCGGAGGGTGACGTTTGATGGGTTTGGGGGTGGGCGGGGTGCTCTGTTGGGGGCGGGCGGAGGGGGATGTTGGATGAGTTTGGGGGTGGGCGGGGTGCTCTGTTGGAGGCGAGTGGAGGGTGGTGTTGGATGGGTTTGGGGCGGGCAGGGTGCTCTGTTGGAGGCGAGTGGAGGGTGGTGTTGGATGGGTTTGGGGGTGGGCAGGGTGCTCTGTTGGAGGCAGGCAGAGGGTGATGTTGGATGAGTTTGGAGGTGGGCAGGGTGCTCTGTTGGAGGCGAGTGGAGGGTGATGTTGGATGGGTTTGGGGGTGGGCGGGGAGCTCTGTTGGAGGCAGGCAGAGGGTGATGTTGGATGAGTTTGGAGGTGGGCGGGGTGCTCTGTTGGAGGCGAGTGGAGGGTGATGTTGGATGGGTTTGGGGGTGGGCGGGGAGCTCTGTTGGAGGTGGGCGGAGGGTGGTGTTGGATGGGTTTGGGGGTGTGCAGGGTGCTCTGTTGGAGGCAGGCAGAGGGTGATGTTGGATGGGTTTGGGGCGGGCAGGGTGCTCTGTTGGAGGCGGGCAGAGGGTGGTGTTGGATGAGTTTGGGGCGGGTGGAGTGATCTGTTGGAGGTGGGCGGAGGGTGGTGTTGGATGGGTTTGGGAACAGGCGAGGGGGCGGTGCTGGAAGATTTTGGGGGCGAGCAGTGGGGCGGTTTTGGGGGCTGATGGGGCGTGAGGTCTCACGCCTGGTTTGCTGCTGCCTAGTCACCTCAATGGGGACTAGGCATTACCAAAAACTCCAAGCCCTCGAGGAACGACATGGAATCGATTAATCGAATAACCAATTATCTGAATGTACTATTGCCCTCCCATCTCGTTCAGATAATCAAGGTTCCTGTGTAAACAGCTGGATGTTAACCTGGTGTTGTGTGATTTTTACCTTCACCCAATCAATCGATCCTTCTGAATGGCCCCAATATTGACCCTGTTCCAGTTTAAGACCTGAATCTGTGGACCTATCTGATCTTTCCCCATAACTATGTTAAAAATGAAGACAGTTGTGGTCACTGGACCCAAAGTGCTCTCTGACTGATACTTCAGTCTCTTGCCCGACCTCGGTTTCTGAGGGGAGGTCCAGTGTTGCATCTGTCTGAGTAGCATGGAGCCCTCTACATCTTGGTTTAGGAAACTTTCTGAGACGTATTTGACAAATTCCACCCCGTACGGTCCTTTTACAATCTGGGTGACCCAGTCAATCCATGGGAAGTTAAAATCTCCATCCAATACTACTTTATTATTTTTATAGGTACCTGCAATCCCACTACGCATTTTCTCCTCTCGTACCCGCTGGCTATTTGGGCGTCTAGAACACCCTTTTTGTTTCTAACTTTTGAAAATATGGCCTCATTTAATGACTGCTTAACAATATTGTCTCTCAGCACTATTGTTCTGTCCTCCCTAATCAAAGGGACAACTTCCCCTGTACCAGGGGGATGAATGGCACTGGATGCAGAGGGGCACCAGTATCCCAGGGAGGAGATTTGCTTGTATTACCTGGCAGAATTTAAATTATTTTGGCAGGGAGTTGAGACTCTGAATAAGACAGGGGCCATCAACTAGTCAGGGGAAAATACATCAGCCATCGAGAGCAAGTTTCGTATCCAGGATATCCGGGGCACAGAATAGGGAGGGAAAAGATGTTTGGTTTTCAGGGAAGCAATTTCAACGCACGAAGCCTGACTGGTAAGGCAGACAAGTTCAGACCATGAATTAGCTCTGGGGACTGGGATATTA
The DNA here is from genome assembly GCF_047496795.1 of Chiloscyllium punctatum. Taxonomy (NCBI): domain Eukaryota; kingdom Metazoa; phylum Chordata; class Chondrichthyes; order Orectolobiformes; family Hemiscylliidae; genus Chiloscyllium; species Chiloscyllium punctatum. The sequence goes on along the minus strand of NC_092750.1, from coordinate 108,419,538 downwards.
TAGCCATAACAGAAACATGGCTGAGAGAAGGGCAGAACTGGCGGCTCAGTGTTCCAGGATACAAAAGCTACAGGCGTGACAGAAGGACATCGCCAAAGCCTCAGCAATCCCTTTCCTCAATTCGTACAGTAACTTTAGGTACATCCCGTCTGGTCCAACAGACTTGCCTATCCTTGTGTTTACAAAATACTCAGCACATCTTCCTTCTTAACATCAACCTGTTCACATATATCAGTCCTTTTTATGCTGTCCTCACAAATGACAAGGCCCCTCTCAGTAGTGAATACTGAAGCACAGTATGCATTAAGAAAATTCCCTACCTCCTGTGACTCCAAGCACAAGTTCTCTCCACTACCCCTGGCCGGCCCAACCCCACTCTGGCCATCCTCTTGTTCCTCACATAAGGGAAATTGCCTTACGGGATTTCCTTAATCCTTCCCAACAATGCTTTATCATGCCCCCTTCTAGTTGCCCTAAGTACATTCCACGCTTCCTTCCTGGTACCTTCAGAGAATCCCGACAGTGTGGAAACAGGCCAGTTGGCCCAACACCTCTATACCAACCCAGCCCCATTCCCCCACCCTATTATGCTCCATTTGCCCTGACTAATGCGCCAAACCTACCCATCCCTGAACACTATGGGTAATTTAGCACGGCTAAGTCACCTAATCTGCACATCGTTGGACTGTTTGTGGAAACTGGAGTACCTGGAGGAAACCCACGCAGACACGGGAAGAATGCACAAACTCCCCACAGTCGCCTGTAATCGACAGGCTGTAATCGAAATGGAGTCCGTGATGCTATGAGGATGCAGTGCTACCCAATGTAACTCTCTGGAGCCCTGTCTGATCCTTGCTTCCTCAACCTTAAGTAAACTTCCTCCTTCCTCTTGACTAGATGCTAAGGTCGATGTGGACAATGCTGACTACTCTGCCTTCATCTATCTTTGGCCACCTCCTCAAAGAGTCAATCCTGTTTGTGAAACATGGTTTCCCACTCACAAAGCCATGCTGACCATCTCGAATCAGCCCTTGCCTTTGTAAATGTAAAGAGCTCCTTTCTCTCAGAATCTCCTCCAACAACTTCCCCATCACTGGGCTCACTGGGCTGTAATTGCCTGGTTTTTCCCTGCAGTCCTTAGCAATGGAACAGCATTAGCCGCCCTCCAGTCTTTCAGCAACTCACAGTGTCTGTTGATGATATAAATATCTCTGTTAGGGTTACTGCAATCTCTTCCCTCGGTTCCCACAATATACTAGGATCGACCTAATGAGCTACTGAAGACTGATCTACTTTATTTATTTTAATATTCCAGCACTTTCTCTTCTCTGTTGAGGATTCTTTCCAAGACATCATTATTTATTTCCAAGTTCCCCAGCTTCCGTGTCTTTCACCACAGTAAATACTGACAAGACTATTTTGTCTAATGTCTCACCCATCTCCTCTGGTTCCACACATGGGTGACCTTATTGATCTTTAAGGGGCCCTATTCTCTACCAAGTTACTCCTTAGCCCTTATTGAAACTTGTTTAAAGGCTTTTGATAATTCAAATACACCATATCCACTATACCACTACACCCCTCCTACACCTTTGCAATTCTTCCATTTATATTCACACCAATAAAGTAAATACAACAGGCTCAAAAACAAATTCTCTTTTATCAAATGTGTTTCCTTTGACATATCCTTTCTAACAATTTCAGTATGCTCCCGACGTACTGTTAGGCTAACACTATTTGGTTTCAGACTGACAGCAGAAAGGGGTTGTGGGAGTTCTTGTTTATCAATCTGAAAAAGGTAGCTCACAGGACCAGCAGGTAATAGAGAAGGCAAATCAAATGCTGGCATTTATTGCAGAGGGAATGGAGACTAAAAATAGGCAAGTCTAGCTAAAACTATGCAAGGTACAAGTCAGACCACACCTCGAATATTATGAACAGTGTGAGTGCCCGAAGGAAAGATATTGTCACATTGGAGGCAGGTCAGAGAAGGTTCACTCAGCTGATCCTGGGAATGGAGGGATTTTCTAATAAGAAGGTGGAGTAGGTTGAGGTTGAACCCATTGAAGTTTACATAATGAGAGAGAAATGGAATGAAACATCCAAGATTCTGATGGGGTCTGATCGGGCAGATGCTGGGAAGTTAGTAAATAGAACAGTACAGCACAGCAACAGGTCCTTCGGCCCACCACGTCTATGCTGTTCAAGATACTATTCTAACTCATACCATCTGCTTGCACATGGTCCATATCCCTCTGTTCTCTGCCTGTTCATGTTTCTGTCTAAATCCCACTTCAAAACTTTACTCACATTTCTGCTTCTACGTCCTCCCTCGGTAACATCCACTCTATGTAAAAAAGAACTTGCCTCACACATCTCGTTTAAACTTCCTCTTTCTCACCTTAAACCTATGTGCTCCAATATTTGAAACTTACACATTGGAAAAACGATTCAGACTATCGATATTATCTATCCCTGTTCCAAATGTTATATTCCTGTATCTGGTCACCTGTCAGCCTCTGATACTCTCACAAAACAACCCAACTTTGTTTAATTTCCTCTTACAGCTAACACACCCTTAAAAACCCTAACACAGGCAACGTGCTGATAAACCCGTTTTGCACCTTCTCCAAAGCCTCCCCATCCTTCCTATTGTGTGGAGATGAGACCTGCACACAGTACTGCAAATGTGGCCAAACCAACTTTTTTATAGAATCACAGCATCAGATGCAAACCACTATAACCCAACATTGTGACTGATGAAGGCTAGTACTCCATTTGCTTTCTTTCCCATCTGAAATACTTCTGTTGCCATTTTCTGGGAGTTACTGACTTGCACCAAGATCCTTCTGTATATCAATATCCCTCAGTATGCTAACATTCATCTTGAATTGGACATCATCTCACACTTGTCCAGATTAAACTCAATTTGCCATTTCTGTCTATCTCTCCAACTGTTCTGTAACCTCCTGCGGATATTAATGAATCAGCGAAACAAAGGTTTTGTGGAAAAGGCAGGAAAGTAGAGTTGAACAGTATCAGATCAGCCATGATCTGATTGAAGGACAGAGCATACTCAATGGGCCAAATGGCCTCATTCCCCTCCTACATGTCATGGTCTGAGCACAAACTCAATATATCCTGCATAATATTATGGGTCTCTGCTCACAGAACTCCTTTATAATGGCATTATTGGATTTTTATTAGTACACAGCATTTGATCTACAAATATAATATGATGTTATAGAAAACCATCTCACAAACAATCCAGGATTCTATCCATCACAGCACTGATACTCATTGCTGTATCAGTCGGCATGGAGACCACTGTCACACACAGTTACTGAACTGCCCTTGCCATAAGTACATTCAGTGTCCTGACTGTAACCATATTGACATTCCCATCACTGGTTGGTGCCTACAAAAGAATTCCTGCTAACGGTTGCTGCTGTTTGTTTATTCTCAGCTCCACTTTTCATATTCAGATCCAAGTGACTGTCTCATTAATGCATTAAACTCATCCTTCCTTGACAACTTGTTGGCTTTTTGCCTAGTCTGCCTATTGGGACTAGATTGGGTTGAGATATCTGCTCAGCATGGATGGGTTGGACCGAAGGGTCGGTTTCCATCCTATACATCTCTCTGACTCTAATGAATCTATCCCAACAACCCTTCGATATTCCCTTCTCAGCGATGGTCATTCTGCAGCTATATCTCCGAAATGACAGTTCCATCATATCTGTTCACTGTCATTCCATCTGCCTTATGTCATTCCTCAGTAGTGGGAGGGGTTTGAACAGATGGGTAGAGATAACAGAGATAGGGAGGCTTACAGGGTCTTGAGGATGTTAGAGTTAAACAGAGTTACATCTGGTCAAGAATGTTCATGGGACAAAGGGGTTTGGGGATTGGAGGATTTTACAGATATAGAGGGAGCTGGATTAGATTCTGGAGATAGGGATAGGGATGGAGAAAGGAAGAGGTAGGCAGACTGAGAGGCACAGACAGGGAGCTGTTTCATCTAGGAGATTGTTGTGTATACTAACAGAGATATGGAAGGTTGTCGTGACTGAAGATGTTTACAGATATAAGAAGGCTTCTAGGCTCTGGAGGCTACATAAATAGAAAGGCGATGGAGAATGCCAGGTTACTGGGTTGGAGACAGTTACACAAATGGGGAGTGTTGCACAAACTGAAAGAGGTTCCTGTGGTCGCGAGGGGTATGGTGTCAGGAATGAGGGGGAAATTTTAAAAGATAAAGATCAAAGAATTGGAGAAGGATAAGGAGATTACAATTATTTCACAGCTAAGGAAGGGTTGTAGGAGCTGGAAAAGATTACATAGGTAGGGACGGATGGAGAGGTTAAAGACAAATACATTGACATGGAGGATGGTATTGATGGGAGGAGCTTACAGGGACAGACAGGGCTGTCAGGGTTTACAGGGATGCAGGAATTTAGTATCTACTGCAGAAGTTCAGGAATTAGGGTGTTAGGGATTGGAGAACTTAACAGAGACAGAGAGAATGGTATGGAGATTGCAAACAGAGGAAGGATTATCGGGACTGGAGAATATTACAGAGATCACTAACACAGCATGGGCCAGGATTGATGCCTGCGATCCCCTGTGCTGTCGCATTGAGGACCAGTACAGTAGGGGTGAAATCAGGATCCTCACAAGATGGTGGGAATGAAGTCTAGAATGTTGCTGTTCCTTGTCCAGCTCTGTATCTATGTCCGGTCTTCCAGGTCTGAATATAGAAGTCTACTACCTCCACCCTGTACTGTTTACTGTGAGTGATCTTACCGGCTGCAGGAATTACTGAAAAGGCTCCAGATCTCCCTCTCCATCTCTCTCTGGCTGACCAACCAGCTTCAATGAGATGATGGATGAGACAGGAGTTAGGAACATCCTGATTACCTGCATGAGACAGAAATAGACAGAATGGGAAATTAGACTGATGCAATGAGGATAACTCATGTAGAGTGGCACAGAGTCCAGCAGAGGTCTCGAAAATCCCATCCCTTGCCTGTGCTGCTGCATCTCTCTGGAATGGACAATTCTGTTGACTCAGGATCTCATGCCATCTGTAAGAGGGAGGAATGCTGACAGAGGCAGCAAGTAGACTGACACAGCGAGAGATACCACATGGAGAGATACTGAGTGATATCACATTATTAGACACTGCATTAACAGGGAATTGTTTGAATTTGTAACAAAGGCACTGGGATAATTGTGAGGGGATTCAACCTTCGAATCTTATCATCTCTTTGGCGGTGGGTCACAGACGAGGCTGACTCTCTCCCACTCTCAGTGGAGGCGGGGGGTTGGGGGTCTAGAGTTGGCTGTATAGACCGATGTTGCCTTTCACAGAATCTGTTACACTTGGAGCAGAAGGTGGACATGGGAAGGGGGTGGGTGGGGCATTGGTGTGGCAGCGCGCTCCTTGTGTTTTTTTTCCCCTGGATTCCCATTTTCCCCACACCAAATCTCGAAGTGTTTGACACCTTCCCAGTGCTCCTTCCCCACTTCGGACGGTCTTGGCCCAGGACTGAGCGGATTTGATTAAGAAATGAAAACAAATGATCAATTCTGAAGAAGCCAATGTTTAGAAATGTGGACACATTTGTTAAAGAGATCGCTAGGGAGTCTCCGAGCAGGAGGAGTGCAGTAGGAAGAGGAAACATTGTCAGCGTTTAATCAGATGATCAGAACAGGGAGAATTGAAGGTGCTGGAGGAGGTGAGGGTGTCACAGAGAGGGGCAAAGGCCTGAACAGTGTTACAAAGCCAGAATTGCTGCAGCTCGAGCTGTTTGCAGAGGTAGGGATGGACATCTGTATTTTCATTGATTCATACATGGCCTGAGGATGTCACCGGATGGACCAACATACATTACCCCACTGCTAATTGCCCAGAGGCAGCTCAGAGTCAGCCATATTGCTGCGGGACTGGAATCACATGTGAGCAAAACCAGGCAAGAATGTCATATATCCCTCTCTAATGGACATATGTAAACAAGTTGATTTTTACCAGATAATCAACAATGCTTATACGGTGGCCTCACTAATATCCTGTACAGATACACCATGACATCCCAACACCTACTCTCAATGCTCTGCCCAATGAAGGGTGACCATCCCAAATGCCTGCTTCACCTGTGACGCTACTTTCAAAAAAACTGTGTACCTGCGTCCTTGGGTCACTGATTAACAACAGTACCCAGGGCCCGAACATTAATTGTACAAGTCCAGCCTGGTCTGCTTTACCACAATACGACATCTTGCATTTCTCCACCTGTTATTCCTAACCTCACTGGTCCAGCACTACTGTTGATTCCTTTGTACTCTTCGATAACCCTCTTCACTGTCCACATTATCGCCAATTTCGGTCTCACTCACAAACTTGCTAACCATAGCTCCTGTATTATCATCCAAACTGTTTATATAAATGATACACAACAGTGACCCAGCACCGAACCCCAGGGCACACCGTTGGTCACAGGCCTGCAGTTTGAGCAGCAACCCTCTATGAACATGCTCTGTCTCCTACCGTCAATGCTGTTTTGTATCTAGTTACTGAGCGCTCCCTGGTTATGTCTGATCTAAACTTACTAACCAGTCTGCCATGCAGAACCTTGTCAAAGGCCTTGATAAATTTCGTGTGGACATTGTGTACTGCTCTGCTTTGCTCTCTCACTTGTCTATCTCCACACTCACATTTGAGGCATGATTTCCCATGCACAAAGGCATGCTGACGATCGTTAATCTGTCCTTACCTTTCCAAATGCACGATGATCGTTTCCCTCAGAATCTCCTCCAATAACTTACCACCCTGCCATCAGTCTCACTGGTCCGTAGTAGCTGTTGATGATGCAAATATCTCTGGGAGGGGCCCTGTAATTTCCTCCCTCGCTTCTCACAAGGTGCTGGGATACATCTGATCATGTCCCAAGGTTTTATCTAACTTTTTGCATTTTAAGATATCCAGCACCTCCTGTTCTCCAATGTGAATTCTTTTCAAGACATCACTATGTATTTTCCTATGTCTTTCATGAACTTCCATTTCTTTCTCCGTAGTAAATCCAAACACAATTTTTTTTTTCAGTATCTCCCCCATCAGCAGTGATTCCACACAGACAGCCTCATTGACCTTTCAGGGGCCCTATTCTCTCAGGAGCTAATTTTTAGCCCTGGTTGAAACTTGTCAAAATGCTTCTGAAATTTCAAATATCTCTCTACCTCAACTAGCCTCCCCCATCATTATCTATTCTGCATTTATGGTCACACCAAAATATAGAATCTAACAGATTTAAAAATATTCCCCTTTTATAAAATCATACATCTCCCATTGTTTCTAAGTATCTAGTTATCATTTATTGTCATATTCTTTATAACACATTCCAGCACGTTCCCGATTTACTGTCTGGCTAACACCGTTTGGTTTCAGACTGACTGCACAAAGGGTTTTGGGAATCCTTGTGAATCAATCTGAAACAGGTAGCTTACAGGATCAGCAGGTCATAGAGAAGGCATATCAAATGGTGCCATTTATTACAAAGGGAATGGAGTCCAAAAATGGGAGGTCTTGCTAAAACGATGCAAGGTCCAAGTCAGACCACACCTCGATTATATTGAACAGTATGAGTGCCCTAAGGAAAGACATTCTTGTATGAGAAGCAGGCCAGGGAAAGTTCACTCGGTTGATCCTGGAGATGGCGGGATTTTCCAATGAGAAGAGGTGGAGTAGATTGCCCTTGAACCTAATGGGATTTTGAAGAATGGGAAAGAAATTGAATGAAACATCCAGGATTCTGAGGGGCTTTGACAGGGTAGATACCGTGAAGTTAGAAACTAGAACAGTACAGCAGAGTAATAGGCCCTTCGGCCCACCATGGCTGTTCTGACCATGATGCTATTCTAAACTAATCCCATCTGCCTGCACATGGACGATTTCCCTCTATTCTCTGCCTGTTCATGTTTCTGTCTAAATGCCCTTCAAACGTTTGCTCTTGTTGCCACCTCTCCAACCTCCTGAGCAGCTTCTACCCTCTCGGTAAAGACAACTGGTCTCATTCATCTCACTTAAAACTTCTCACTCTCACCTTAAACTGAGGCGCCCTAGTATTTGATATTTCTACACTAGAAGGAGGATTCCAACTATCCACACTATTCACGCCTTTCCTAATGCTATATACCTGTACCAGGTCACCCCTCAGTCTCCGATACTCACGCAAAACAATCCAACTGCATCCAACCTCCTCCAGATTCTGCCAACCCTCTTTTGCACGCTCCCCAAAGCCTCCACATCCTTCCTGCAGTGTTGTGATGAGAATGACACACATCCTTCCAAACATGGCCGACTGAAGATTCATTCAGTCACAACATGACATGCAAACGTCTGTACTCAATACTGTGCCCAATGAAGGTAAGCATACCATACTCCTCCTTTAACACCACATCCTGTTGTGTTGTTATTTTGAGGGAGCTATGGATTTGCTTCCAATGTCTCTCTGTTTATCAATGTTTCCAACTCGTCAATTAGTGCACTTCTCTCTTCCATTTGACTTCATAAATGCATCACTTCACACCTGTCCCGATGAAATTCGATTTGCGATTTCTCTGCACAACGTTCCAGCTGATCTACACACTGCTGCAACCTTGAACACTCTTCCTCACTATCCACAATTCCCCTAACTATCCCTAATCATTACATGCCTTTCCAAATGTCGTCTGCAAAATTACCACTCAAACTGCTGACCTTTTCATCTGAATCACAGATATAAATTACACACAAACATCGCAGCACTGATCCTTGTGAAACAGCATTGGCCACGGACGTCCAACCAGAAATTCACCACACCACATACTTCTGTCTACTATCACCGAGAAAATATTGCATCCAACTTAACAACGAGCATGGATTGTGATTTGATCTTCCAGATCCCCCTTGCTATTTGGAAGCTGTCCATTCAAGAGGACTATATTTTGATTCCCAGATTAAATTGGCTGTCTCACTAATGCACTGACTGCGTCCTTTCTTCACAACAAAACGGGACCTTGTTTGGTTTTTTGCTGATCCTGCCTAAATCCCTCCAACCCCTCAATAATCACATCCCAGCCATGGTCATTCTGCAGCCACACCTCCACAATAACAGTTCGATCATATCTGTTCCCTTCAGTTAATGCGGTCATTCCATCTGCCTTGTTGCAAATGCATGGCGCGTGTCACCGAGAGAGGGCCTTTGAGGGATGGATAGAGGTCACAGAGTGGGAGAGAAGTTTGGGGACGCGACAATGTTGCAGGGCTAAACATAGTTACAGTTGCTACAGAATGTTCGCAGGAGAAAACATTTTATTGTTTGGAGGAAGTTAGAGAGATAAAGCGTCTTTGATTAGATTCCAGAGATAGGGATGTGTGTAGGGTTGTGGATCGTTACATGGTCTTTGTTGATCAGGGTGTAGAAACATTCGCATGATTCCAGGATGTCGTACATCCTGTGGGATCTGGAGAATATCACAGCGATAGAGAGGATGTTATGGACTGGAGAATATCACAGGGAAAGGGAGGGTGGTATGGACTGGAGAATGTTGCAAGCAATTGGAAGATTATATAGACTGGAGAATGTTGCACGGATGGGGAGGAAGGTGTAGACTGGATAAAGTTAGGAGAGATGATTTTATGCACTGGAAGGTATGTCAGAGAGCGCGAGTAGTGTGCATGCTGCAAGATACGACAGGGATAGGGAAGCTTGTAGAGACTGGAGGAGAGAGTCGGAGAGAGGCTTGTGAGAGACCAGATTCACTTATGAGCATAGGATGTGCAACAGTGAGTAGAGCCTTTTGCAGATATAAATGAGGATACAATGGCCACAAAGCAGTCACACCTATACATAGGTATATAGGAACTGAAGGAATTGAAGAGATTACACATGCTAGGAGTGTTGTATGCAGTGGAGGAGATTAACCTGATAGGGAAGCTTTTAGAGACTCAACAATGTTAGGAAATATTGGGAGTTGCAATGGTGATAGCAGGTTTCAACAATTCGGAGGAGATAGACCTGAAGGAGCTTTGACAGATGGCGCTGGTACTGTAAAGGGAATTGTAGTGGCTTCCCATTCATAAGAAATCCATAAGCACTTAAAACAGCCTGTCTGACATGTGCATTATCTCTCGACCATTCATCAGACAGCGCTGCACATACTTCACTGGCTCTACCGACCAGCTTAGACTGAACTGGCATTACCCAGAAGACCTTGGGCCACTCTATCCGTCTATGCAAGCTTTGAAATGAAACCCAGAGTTCCTTGACAGTAGAGTCACAGGTAGTTAGGATAGCGAAGAAGGCGCTTGGTATACATTCCTTTATTGGTCAGAGTATTGAGTCCAGGAGTTGGGAGGTCATGTTGCAGCTGTACAAGACAGTGGTTAGGCCACTTTTGGAATGCTGCATGCAACTCTGTTCTACTTCCGATCGGAAGGATTTTGTGAAACTTGAAAGGGTCCAGAAAAGATTTACAACAACGTTGCCAGGGATGAGCTATAGGGAGAGTTTGAACAGGTGATGGTTGTTTTTCCTGGAGAGTCGGAGGCTGAGGGTGACCTTATAGAGGTTTATAAAATCAAGAGGGGCATAGATAGGGTAAATAGACAAAGTCTTTCTCCTGGGGTGTGCGAGTCTAGAATTATAGGGCGAGGTTTAGGGCGAGAGTAGAAAGATATAAAAGATTAAAAGGGGCAACTTTTTCACGCAGAGGATAGTACATATATGGAATGAGCTGCCAGAGGAAGTTGTGGTTACCTGTGAATTACCTGTGGTTCAAATCATAATATCCTCCAGGTTCCACAAGCCATCCCCTGTCCCATCCTGCAGGTTCAATGAATCCTGGAACCTCTAACCTTCTGCAAGTCCCACGTCCCTTCCGACATTTGTACCATCCTCCAGGTTCTGCAGCCCTTCCTACCTCGTAACATGGCTCAGACTCTCCAACTCGTCCTTCCTCTGCAATGTTCCCCAGAAGAGCACTGGAGGATGGTGGGGGTTACAGAGATATGGATGGACATCAGGACGGGAGGATTTTGCAGACATTAGGAATATAGGGACTTGAGGAGGTTTCACAGTTTATGAGTGTTGTAGGGACTGGAGGAACTTACAAAGATAGGGAGAGTTTTAGATTGGAGGATTCTGCAGAAAACCTTTACGTGGTTAAAGGCAGGATTCTTAGCAGCGTGCAGGAACAAAGGGATCCTGTGTCCCTCAGGTTCCCACCCAAGTTGACAGGCTGTTAAGAAGGCGGATGGTGTGTTGGCTTTCATTAGCAGGGGGATTGAATTTAAGAGATGTGAGATTTTGCTGCAGCTCTACAGAACCCCAGTTAGACCACACTTCGAATATTGTGAACAGTTCTGTTCACTTCATTATAGGGAGGACGTGAAACCTTTAAAGACAGTGCAGAGGAGATTTAGCAGGATGCTGCCTGGACTGGAGAGCAGGCCCATAGAAGGTAGGTTGTGGAAGCTAGGGCTTTTCTGATCACAGCGAAGGAGGAAGAATGGTGACTTGATAGAGGTGTACAAGGGAATGAGAGGCATAGATAGAGTGGGATAACCAGAGACTACTTCCCATGGCGAAATGGCTATCACGTGGGGACATACGTTTAAGGGAATTGGCGGAAGGTTTAGCTTAGATATCAGAGGGATATGGGCCAGGTGCTGGCAGGTAGGACTAGATTGGGTTGGGATATCCTGTCGGCATGGACGGGACTGGTACGTTATCTACACAGGTTGTGGCGGGTGCGTGGAATGGACAGCCAGCCATGGTAGTCGATTCAGACACATTACAGACATCGAAGCAACGCTTGGATAGGCACATCAATGATAGTAAAATGTAAGTTATGTAGGTTCGTTTCATCTTCAGAGTAGGATAAAAGGCCAGCACAATATTGAGGGCGGAAGGGCTTGGACTGGAATGTGCTATCCCATGTTCTAAATAGCAAGGGGTATGATGGCAGCAAGAGGTTTCGGGAAGCGGGAGAGGATGCGATCTGAATGAAGTGACACAAATAGGAGGCGTTGCTAAAGTTGTATGAGGTAACAGAGACAGCAATGGTCTGATCTGGAGCAGATGACCAGACTGGGAGAATTGTGGGGACTGGAGGTGCTTTCACAGGGAGGGAGGAGCATAGAGCCACAGGAGGTTACAGAAATGTGGAGAGCTGTCGGGCCGACAGGAGTTCATGGAGATGGGGAGGTTGGGAGGAATGGAACAGTTTACAGGGATAAGGATGTTGGTAGTATGGGGTGTTTTACACAGACAGGAATGTTTCAGGTGAATGGAGCTGAGTACAGAGATAAAGTGGGCTGTACAGATTGGGAAAACAAATAGACGTAGGGAGGGTAGTCGTGACTGAAGATGTTAATAGACACAGGAAGGCTTAGGTTCTGCAGGTTGTTTAGATAAAGAGGGTGTGGAATCAGACAGATTCTCCAAGTGATAAAGACAGCAATTTTGGTTGGAGACAGTTTCACAGCTTAGGAAGCATTAGTAACCTCCTCCAGTTTGGTCAGAGTGGGAAGGGTTGTAGGGGAGGGTGATGTTTACACATGTAAGAGCTGGAGAAGATTATGGAATTGAGTGGATGGATGGAGACACTGGAGGAGCTTACATTGACAGGGTGGGTGCTGGCAATGAAAAGCTATCACATAGATAGAGGGTCTTGTAGTCACAGGCATTGGAATGACTTCTGCAGATTAGAAGTATTACAGGGACTGAGAGGATTGTAGGGTCTCCACAGATTGATCGTGTCTTTAAAAATATGTTGATACGGAAATCTTAAACCCAATGCATGCAGTCTTCATTTCAAGACCAGAGCCTTATTATCCCTCATCAGCCGAGGACCCCTAACCGTGCCAGCTTTTCCCTTTACCCCAATGGGACATACTGGTCCTGGATTCTTGAGATCACACTTTGAAAAGCCTCCCATTTGCCAGTTGTTCCTTGTACTTCAAACAGACTCACCCAATCGATTAAAATCATAATATGGAGGTGCTGTTTTCGGACTGTGGATGTACGAAGTTAAAATTCACCTGACACTCGGTTCCAGTCCAACCAGTTTATTTGAAAGCACTAGCTTTCAGAAAACTGCTTCTTCATCAGGTGGTTGTGGAGCACAATCCTAAGGTACAGAATTTATAGCAACAGGATGGCAGGGTCATGGAATATAATATCAAACAAATTTAGTTTAATCCTTTCATCTGTTACAGTGATCACCAGCGCTTCCAAAGCGAGTTGGATTATAACTGGGCATTGTGCAATTTTAAATTCACAGCATTGACGCTGGCCAGATCCTGCAGAATGGCCCCAAACCTGGCCCTGTTCCAGTGTTCCTCTTCAATCTGTGGACCTGCTGATCTTTTTCCATAACTATGTTAAAACGAAGACAGTTGTAAGCACTGGACCCAAAATGCTCTCTGAATGACACTTCAGTCACTTGCCCGACCTCGTTTTCTGAGGAAGGTCCAGTGCTGCACCTGCCTGAGTAGAGTAGGACCCTCTGCATATTGGTTTAGGAACCTTCCTTGGACACATTTGAAAAATAGTCCTCCATCCAGGTTTTTTTATACTGGAGGTGGCCCAGTCAGTACAGGAAATATTAAAATCTCCAGCCTGCACTCCTCTATTATTCCTATAGTTATCTGCAATCTCACTACACAGCTGCTCCTCTGGTATCTGTTGGGTCTACAACAGTCTACAATACAGTCCCAACAAAGTGACCACCCCCACCTTCATCTTTCTAACTTCTAACCATGTGGAATTTTAAATGAATATATGTTTTTAAAAATTGGAATTAACAATCCATAAATAAGTATTGATAAAAATCCACACACTTGACCTTCAGAGAAAGACAACAGTTCACTCTCATGTGGTCTGCACAACATACCCACAGCAAAGTGGTTGCCTCTCAATTACCCTGTGAAATGGGCGAGCCAGCTGCTTAGCCCAAGGGCAGCAAGGGATGGGCAATAAAGGCTAGTCAGACAGAGACACCCACATCCCATACCTGATTTTTAAAAAAATCAATTCAGATTGGTCCCAGCTCAGTTCCACTGGAACAATGTCCTCGCCAATCACGTTGGTAGATTTATGGACAGGACGTTAAACTGACAGAGAGGATGCAGGGACAGGCTTCAGATGAAAGGAGCTTTCCAAATCCAAAGAGAAAACGTGAAGCATCAGAGCAGCGTGGGAATGTGACTGAAGACAACAGAAAGGAACAGGATGGGGCAAAGTTTAACTAAAACTGTAGATCAGCAAATCCATTTGTGACAGGAAATTCTGGGAACGAGTAAATTATGTTTTTTATTAATAGACAAAGTCTCTGCAACAAGGTAGATGGATTTGTGACACTGAGATAAAAGGGATTTAGACACCAGAGAGATGTGGTTACAGGGCGAACAAAAGGTGGAATGTAAATATTCAATGGTTCACAACCTTGTGCAAATTCAGGCAAAATGGACGACGCTAACAATAATGAGTAAGAAAGGCATGACAGAGAAAGCATTAGGCATCAGATCCTGAAGTAGAGTCAGTCAGAATGTTAATTCTGGCGACTACCTGCCAAGGACACAAGCAGCAGAACAGTTTTCGACCACCCACCGAACAGCATTTCATGGCTCATCACTGCAATAAATAGGAATTCATTGGAATGTTTAATACAGGCATGGTGAACATTTAGTGAAACGTCAATATTCGCAAAGTCTGGGACAATCACACTGACAACAGTGATATTGGAAGAGGAGTTCAGAGAAACTTTTCAGTGTTTCTTAGAATAACACATTGTGCAACTGGCGAGGGACATAACTGTCTCAGAGAGATTGTTGTGTGATAAAACTTCGTGAATGAGCAATGTCACCTGGAGAGATCCTCTGGGAAATTGTGATAAAGTGCAGTGTAAAGAAATATAAAGTTTAAAAGTGAAACACAGAAAGGACAAGCTACAACTAGAAACAAAAATAGCGAATGACATGAGTTTCAGAGGAGAACTGACCAAGGTAAACAGGCGAAACAGACTGAAATATGTGTCTGTAAATGAACAGTGGAAAACATTTGAAGGAACAGTGTAAAATACTCTAAAAAAGGGCATTCCACTGAAACAGACAAAAACTCAGCAAGAAATCCCCACCGGTCCCTCACTAAGGACAAAAGGGATCATACTAGATTATGAGGCTGAGAAAATCACCAGAAAGTACTTAAAAATCCTGAAGTGTGAGAGAGTTTTAGAGTAAGTTTTAAAGGGATTGCAATGGGTCTGCTAGCAGGAGGAGGGCAATGAGAAGGGGAATCGTTGTCAGGGTTTATTGACACGATACGAACATGGAGAGGTGAAGGTGCTGGAGGTGGTGAGAGTGTTACAGAGAGTGGACAGGGCCTGAACGGTGTTACAAAGTCAGGACGGATTGCTGCAGCTGGAGGGGTTTGCAGAGGTAGGGAGGGATATATGTATTTTTGTATATTCATTCATGGGATGTGGGTGTCACTGCCTGGACCAGCATTCTTTGACCCCATGCTAATTACCCAGAGATTGCTGGGGCCCTGGAGGATATATGTAATATTTTGCTGGCCACAGGTGAAGTGCTGAATGACTGGAGGATCGCTAATGTGGTTCCTTTGTTCAAGATCGGCAGCAGGGATAGGCCAGATAATTACAGAGCAGATAGTCTGACAGCAGGGGAAGGGAAATTATTGGAAACAATTGTGAGAATGAATCAACACTTGCAAAGGTAAGGATCAACTCGGTTTAGTCATCACGGATTTGGCAGAGGAAGATACTGTCTGAGGAATTCAGTTCAGTTTTTTTGAAATGGTGCTTAAGTATATTGATGAGGGCTGTGCAGATGATGTGATTTACATGGACTTGAATAAGTCCTTGAACAAGATCCAACATGGAAGGCTGGTCCAAAAGGACTGGTTTCCAAGGCAAGTTGGCAAATTGGATGCAAAATTGGTGGTTCGAATACTTTCACCACCGGGTGTACCACAGGGAACTGTGTAGGAACCATTGAACATTAATAACTCGGATGTGAAAGCAGAAGGTATCATTAGTCGGTTTGCAGATGACATGAAAGGTGAGGGTGTTGTTCACAGTGAGGAGGATGGTCTCCTTCTGCAGTCCGATGTCGATCGGATGATAATCTAAGCAGAGTTTAGTTCTGATTGAAGTGAGGTAATACTCTGTGAGAGGTACGATAAGCGAAGAACAGAGATAATAAACGGTAGGTCCTTGCGGAGTGCTGAGGAATACAGGGACCTTGGTGGACAAGTCAATAGATCCCTGAAGGTGTCAGCACAGGGAGACAGGTTGGGATAGGCACCTCAACTGGGAGCGAGAGAGGGACCCATATCCTGGTGGGGTGAATTGCTAGAGCTGCTTGAGAGGATATAACCTAGTCTGGCAGGGTTTTGGACCTTAAATAAACGTAAGGCCAGTAAGAAGATTGAGGCTGGTACACAAGTTAAAGCCGGCAATTTCAGCAGACAAGGCAGGCAAGAACATAGCAGGGAATGGGGGAGGGGGAACTGATGATTAAACTGCATTTATTTCATTGCAAAGCGCCTGACAGCTAAGGAAGATGAACTCAGGGCATGGATTGGAACATTGGACTGCGATATTATAGTTATTACAGAAACGCAGCTGAGGGAGGGGCAGGACTGGCAGTTCATTGTTTCAAGGTAGAGATGCTACAGGAAGGGGAGGCAAGAGAGGATTGTGGTGGTGGGTTTTGATTGCATGAATCATCACAGCAGTACTTAGAGAGGACATACCTGTGGGATCGCTCAGTGACGCTATGTTAGTGGAACAGAGAAATAAGAATGGGTCATCACTTTGATACGATCGGACTGCTGACCCCGAATAATCTGTGGCATACTGAGGAACAAATATGTCGGGACATCTTAAATATCAACCATAATAATAGGGCTGTTATGGAAGGGTGTTTGAGCTTTCCAAACCTAGACTGGGACTGCCAGTGTTCAGCGTTTGCAAGGGAGGAATTTGGTAATTGTGTTCCAGAAAACTGCCAATCAGTATGTAAATGGCCTGAAAAGAGAAAGGGGCAAAACCTGACCTCCACTTGGGAATCAAGGTCGGGAAAGGGACTGAGATGTGAGTGGGAAAGCGTTTTGCCAAAGTGACCACAGTTCTTGTAGTTTGAAAATAGATTTGGAAAAGGACAGGCCTGGTCCACAAGTGCAAGTTATAAAATGGAGCCTGACCAATCTTGATCGTATTAGCCAGGAACTTTCAAAATGTGATTGGGGAAGGGAATTATTTACAGGGAAAGGGAAGTTTGGCAAGTGAGAATATTTTAAAAGTGAGATAAACTGATCGATCAGCGCCAGCATTATCCTGTTTGTGAGCAGGTTAATGTTGACAGCATTCGGAAACACTGGCTGTATATTGAGGGTCTGGTCAAGGAAAAGGGGGCACATATCAGGAAAAGCCAGCTGTATCAAGGGAATCCCTGACGATGTACAGGGGCTGTAGGAATACATTTTGAGTCGAAAACAGGAATGGAGAAAGGCTAAATGAAATAGCCTCAGCAGAGAAGGAAAGGGGAATCCAAAAGTGATTGTATCAGTCTATTCAGTGTGCATAAGTAACTCAGGACAAAATAGTGTCCATTAAAGATCAATGATGCCATCGATGTGTGGAACTGCAGGATATTTGCTAAGATCCTAAACATTTTTTTCACTCCAGAACTTACTGTGGAGAAAGTCTGGGGAACTCAGGGAACAAGAGTAATACATGAGACCACAATTGGAGTACTCTGCAATTCAGTCTCTGCTACAGGAAGGATGTTGTGAAACTTGAAAGGGCTCAGAAAAGATTAACAAGATATTGCCTGGGTTGTTGCTGAATAATCTGGTGTTACTGTCACTGGAGAATCGGAGACTGAGGGGTGACTTTACAGAGGTTTATATGAACATGAGCGGCATGGGCTGGCAGGCTGGAGGGTGGCATCATGGACAGTGAAGGAGGTTTTCTGAGAGTACAAAGGGATCTTGATGAAGGGAGTGAATGGGCTGAAAAACTAGAGATGGAATTCAATCTGAGTAAATGCGAGATAATGCATTTTGTAAAACAAACAAGGGTAGAGTTTATACAATTAATGTTAAGGCTTCAGTTAGTGTTTTAGAGCAGAGGGACCTCCGGGTTCAGATACATAATTCTTGAAGTTTGCATCACAGGATGGATAAGACAGTGCTTGGCATGCCTGACTATGGCTCAGTCCATTGAGTGGAGGATTTGGGACGTCATGTTGAGATTGCACAGACATTTGTGAGGCCTGTACTACAATACTCTGTCCAGTTCTTTTAGCCCAGTTAACAGGGAGGATATTATTAAGCTGCAGAGCATTCAGAAGAGATTTACCAGGATATTGCTGGGTATGGAAGGCTTGAGTTCGGAAAAATGGCTGGATAGGCTGAGTCTTTTTTCACTGGAGCCTGGAGGTTGGGACATGATGCTATAAAGGTTTATGAAAAAAAAGAGGTATATAGATCAATTTAATGGTAGTTGCCTTTTCCTCAGGATGGGGGAGTCTCAAGAGGAGGGGCCACATTTTTAAGGTTAGAGGAGAGAGATGTTCAAAAAAAAGATATGGGGCAATTTTCGACACAGAAGGTGGTTTGAGTTATGGAATGAACTTCCTGAGAAAGGGGTTGATGTGGGTACAATTACAACGTTTAAAAGATATTTGGATAAAGAGGTGAATAGGGAAGGGTTGGAGTTATATGGGCCAGCAACAGGCAGCTGGGAAGATTTTAGTTTTAGATTATGGTGGGTATCAACTGAAGGGTCAGTTTCCATGCTGTATGGCTCTATGACAAGAATATGGTTTGATTCCATTATTGAAGAAAGGATCAGGGCTGGGTCCACTGATGTGCATTATCTCCATAAAGGATTTGGGTGAAAATATCGGAGTGATTGTGCTAAAGTTTGTTGATGATCAAATGAATGGTGTCGTGGGCAGTAAATACGGTTATCAAAGGGGATACTGACCAACTGGGCCAGTGGATCAAGGAATGAAAGATGGAGTTTAATTCAGCTGTTGGATTTTGTTAAGACAAACCAGGGAGGACTAACAGTTAATGGAAGGGCTCTGGGCAGTGTTGTCGAACAGAGAGAGAGAGAGACCAGGGAGGTGCAAGTTACATTGTTCCTTGGAAGTGGCATCACAGGTGGACAGGGTGAGGAAAGTGACATTTGGCACATTTGCCGACATTGGCCAGCACTTTGTTACATATATTGGAGACATTTGTAACATTGTTCTAAATATTTCCCTTGGGCAGAGGAGGCCACGGGGTGACCCTAAGAATGGTGAATAACCAAGGGTAGGTGAGTCCAAAACTAGAGGATATAAACGGGAGGTGAGAGAGCAAGAATTTAAAGAGGGAGCTGAGGGGGAACATTATCCACAGAGGATGGTGCATAGACGGAACAGACTGCCTCAGGCCCATTGGAGAAAGAAGAACAATTACAACCTGGAAAAGACATTTGGGAGGTACATTGAGAGGAGAAGATTTGAAGAGATAAGGGCCAAATGCAGGCTAATGAGACTCATTCTGTTTAGGTAACATGGGCAGCATTGAGGAGTTGGAACACAGGTTCTGTTTCCGTGCTGTATCACTCTGTATCCAGTTAAAGAGGATTAGTGTACAAAAATAAGGCATGTTGTCGACACTGAAGCAAGTTACAGTGATGGGGATGGTAATCTGGAGTGCAGTACGTCTCAAATATGTGGAGGGACTATCGGGAATGGAGCAGGTTATAGGGACAACTACTATTAGAGGACTTAAAAATGACTGAAGACACTGGTGCACAAGTGACGCTACAGATACAGTGTTGCAGAATAGTGAGTCGTAGTACAGTGTTGGATGGAGAACAGAGAACGGAAAGATCCCAGGCAGCATTCCCACCCTCTCATCGGAAGCCTGCTTTAACCTCTGTTGTCCTGATGCTCACTAAGACAGCGCAGGTCTGGATTGATAACTCTGAACTCCCGATGCTGTCTTAGTGCAACATAAGTTAAAGTAGACGTGGTGATTGAGCATGGGGTGTGTCTAAACTGTGCTCCCATCCAGCACTGTATCGATGTCATGTCTTGTTAGCCAATGCTTGGAGCCCTCTCATTGCGCCCTGCTCTGTGCACTGTGAGTGATCATACCTCATTCCAGGATTTATTGAAGGCTCCAGATCTCCCTTCCCTTTGTCTCTCTGGCTGACCAACCATCTTCAATGAGGTGATGGATGAGACACACAGCAGTTGGGAAGTCTATTAAGTCAGCAACTTCCTGAGTACCTACAGGAGACAGAGAGATAGACAGAATGGGAAATTAGACTGATGCAGGGATGGTTAAACAAGGAGAATGGAAATGAGCCCCACAGATATCTGGAAATTCCCAGTCTCCATCACTGGCCTGTGCTGTTGCGTCTCTCTGGAGTGGAGAATTCTGTTAGCTCAGGATCTGGAGCAGCTGCAAGAGTGAGAGACACTGACAGAGGCAACAATTAGACCCACACAGTGAGGGATACCACATGGAGAGAGACTGAGTGATATCATTGGTGTCCTGGAAGACTTCAGGATCACACAATCATGTTGGAAGAATGGGTTTAGCTTCATGTATCAGTGCTCAGGGATGAGCAACCAGTGAGCAGGTGAACTGATGGCCTAGTAACATTATTGTTAGGGCATTTGTACAAAACCTCAGCTAATGTTCAGGGGAGGCAGGTTTGAATCCCACCATAAGATATGGTGGAACTTAAAATCAATAATTATAAAAATGCCAATTAAGAATCCATTAACAAATATGAAACCATTGCTGATGTACAAAAGTAACAATCCCTTAGATTAGATTCCCTACAGTGTGGAAACAGGCCTTTCGACCCAACCAGTCCACACCATCCCTCCAAAGAGTAACCCACTCAGACCCATCTCAGTCGACCTAATACACCTAACGTTATGGGCAATGTAGCATGGCCAATTCACCTGACCTGCACGTCTTTGGACTTTGGGAGGAAACAGGAGCATCCGGAGGCAATTCACGCAGACACGGGGACAATGTGCAAACTCCACACAGTCGCCCAGGGCTGGAATCGAACCTGGGACCCTGGTGCTGTGAGGCAGGAGCGTTGTACCAGAGCGACCATTGTGTGATGAAACTTCGTGAATGAGTAATGACACCTCCAGAGATCCTCTGCGAAATTGTGATAAAGTGCAGTTTAAAGAAATATAAAGTTTTAAAGTGAATCACAGAAAGGACAAGCTACAACTAGAAACAAAAATAACCAATAACGTGAGTTTGAGAGGAGAATGGACCAAGGTAAACAGGCTAAACAGACTGAAATATGTGCCTGTCAATGAACAGTGGAAAACATTTGAAGGAGCAGTGTAAAACACTCAACAAAAGGACATTCCATTGAAACAGACAAATCCTCAGCAAGAAATCCCCATCAGTCCCTCAGTCAAGTAAAAAGGATCATATTAGATTATCGGGCTTAGAGGATCACCAAAAAGTACTTAAAATCCTGAAGTGAGAGAATGCTTCAGGAGTAAGTTTTAGAGGGATTGCAAAGGGTCTGCTCGCAGGAGGTGGTCAGGTGGAAGAGGGAATAATTGTCAAGGTTTTATGTCCCAAAAGGAACCGGGAGAGCTGAAGGTGCTGGAGGTCGTGAGAGTGTTACAGAGAGGGGTCAGGGCCTGAACGGTGTTACAAAGCCAGTACGGATTGCTGCAGCTGGAGGGGTTTGCAGAGGTAGGGAGGGACATATGTATTTTAATTTATTCATTCATGGGATGAGGATGTCACTGATTGGACCAACATTCTTTGCTCCACTGCTAATTACCCAGAGTATAGCACAGAGTCAGCCATATTGCTGTGGGTCTGGTGTCACGTGCAGGCCAGACCAGGTTAGAATGTCAGATGTTCTTCTCTAAAGGACGTAAGAGAATCAGATGAGTACTTCCTACTGGTCAACAATGCTTTTATGGTGGCCTGACTAATGTCCTGTATAGCCACAACATGACATCCCAACTTCTACTCTCAATGAAGGTAACCATCCCAAACGCCTGCTTCACCAACCTGTCTATCTGTGACACCACTTACAACGAACTGTCCATCTGCATCCCTGGGTCTCTGACTGACAACACTACTCAGGGCCCGAACATTAACTGTACAAGTCCCACCCTGGTTTGTTTCACCAAAATGGAACACCTCGCATTTATCTAATTAAACTCCATCTGCTATTCTTCAGCCACTATCCCAGCAGTACAGTTCATCCTGTTGTATCACAGATAACCTTCATCACTGTCCACTTTACCAACAATTTCAGTGTCACTCAAAAAACTTATTTAACACAAAACCAATATTACCAACCAAACCATTTATCCAAATGACAACCAACAGTGGACCCACTTCACCGCTGGTCACATGTCTCCAGTCAGAAAAACAACATGTCTCTCATCACCCTCTGTCTCCTACCATCAAGCCCAATTTGTATCCAGTTGACTAGCTCCTCCTGAATGCCATATCCTTTTACATTGATGTGGGCTTATTACCAGTTTACCATAGAGAACGTAGAACACAGAACAGTACAGCACAAGACCCTTCGGCCATGATGCTACGCCCATCTTTTATCCGACTGTAAGATCAAACTAACTTTCCTACCCTTCATTTTGCTATCATCAATGTGCCTAGCCAAGAGTCTGTTAAAGTGACCCGTTCCACCCACCCACCACTCTCTGTGGAAAGAACCTACATCTGAAATCTCCCCATAACCATCCTCCAATCACCTTACAATTATGCCCCCTTGTACCATGTATGCCATGGGATAAAGAGGTCTCTCACTGTTCACTCTATCTTTGCCTCACACCATCTTGTTCACCTCTACCAAATCGCACCACACTCTTCTTCACTCCAATGAGAAAAGCCTTAGCTCCCTCAAACTTTCTTTATCAGACATGCTTTCCAGTCCAGGCTGTATCCTGGTAAATCTCCGCTTTACCCTCTCTAAAGCTTCCACATCCTTCCTGTAATGAAGGGATCAAAATTGAACACAATATTCTAACTGGGATCAAAACAGAACTGTATAGAGCTGCAGCATAACCTCATGGCTTTAAAACTCAATCCCCCAGCTAATGAAAGGCAATATAATATATTCTTTTTTAACAAAACTATCAGCTTGGTGGCAAATTTGATGGATCTCTGGTCATGAAATCCAAGATCCATCTGTTCCTCCACACTATTCAGAATTCTGCCTTTACCCCTATATTCTGCATTCAAGTCTCACCTTCCAAAATGCATCACTTCATACTTTTCCAGATTTGACTTCACCTGCCACTTTCTCAGCCCAGCTCTACATCCTGTCAATGTCCCATTGCAACCTCCAGCAGACATCCACAATATTCACCACTCCACCAACCTTCGTGTCATTGGGAAACTTACTTACGCACTCTTCCACCCGTTCGTAAATTTACAAAGAGCAGAGATTTTTTGACCTCTCTCTGCAGAAAACCACTGGTCACTGAGCTCCAGGCTGAATGATTTCCATCTGTCATCACACTCTGTCATCTATGGGCCAGGCATTCTGTATCCAGACAGGCAGGTTTCCCTGTGTCCCATGCTCTGTACTTTCTCAATGAGCCATAAATGTGTTTTGTCACATTCCCAAAGGATTCAGTAAGATTTGTGAGGCATGACCTGTCCCTTACAAAGCCATGATGACTTCCTGTAATCAAACAATGGTTTTCCAAGGAATCATAAATCCTGTACCTCAGAGCCCTCTCCAATAATCTGCACATCACAGACAGAAGACTGACAGGTCTGTGATTCCCAGGATTATCTCTATTCCCTTTCTTGAACAACGCATGGCTGATTCACCTAACCTGCACATCTTTGGGCTGTGGGTGGAAACCGGCGCACCTGTCGGAAACCCATTCAGACTTGGAGAGAATGTGCAAACTCCACACAGACAGTCGCCTGGGGCTGGAATTGAAATCACGTCCCTAGTGCTGTGAGGCAGCAGTGCTAACCACTGAGCGACCGTGCTGCCCCATGTAACTCTCTAGAGCCCTGCGTCGGATCCTTGGTTCCTCAAACTTAAGTTAGCTTCCTTCTTCCTCTTGACTAGATGTTCTACATCCCTTGGAACCTTGTCAAATGCTTTGCTGAAGTTTATGTAGACAACGCTGACTGCTCTGCCTTCATCCATCTCTTGGTCAACTCCTCGAAGAGTCAATCCAGTTTGTGAAACATGGTTTCCCACTCACAAAGCCATGCTGACTATCTCTAATCAGCCCTTGACTTTCCAAATATATGTAGCTCCTTTCTCTCAGAATCTCCTCCAACAACTTACCCAGCACTGGGCTCACTGGGCTGTGATTTCCTGGCTGCTCCCTGCAGACCTTAAGTGATGGAACAGCATTAGCCTCCAGTCTTCCGGTAACTCATTGTGTCTGTTGACAATATAAATATCCCTGTAAGGGACACTGCAATCTCTTCCCCAGATTCCCACAATATTCTAGGATCGACCTAATAAGCGACTGAGGATTGATCTACCTTTATTTGTTTTCAGATTCCAGCACTTCCTCTTCTCTGGTGAGGATTCTTTCCAAGATATCGCTATTTATTTCCCCAAGTTCCCGAGCTTCCATGTCTTTCTCCACATTAAATACTGACAACACTATTTTGTCTAATATCTCACCCACCTCCTGACAGTTAAGGTGCCCTATTCTCTACCAAGTTACTCCTTAGCCCTTATTGAAACTTGTGTAAAGGTTTCTGAAAATTCAAATAAACCGTATCCTCTGTACAACCACTCCTACACCCGTATCTATTCTGCTATTTATATTCTCACCAATAAAAATAAAATCCAACAGATTCAAACACACATTCTCTTTTTCTTAAAAACATTTCTAAGGGTCCAGTTATTGTTCATTGACATATCCTTTCAAACATATTTCAGCTCCCGACCTACAATCAGGTTAACACTGTTTGGTTTCAGACTGGCAGCAGAAAGGGTTATGGGAGTTCGTGTTTATCAATCTGAAAAAGGTAGCTTACAGGTTCAACAGGTAATAGATGTTTTGGAAATAAGGAGGGTCGTGGGGACTGAAGGACATTATGGAGATAGGGAGTGATGTGGGGACTGTATGAGATTATGGACACAGAGAGTGCAGTGGTGACTGAAGGACATTATGGAGATAGGCAGTGCTGTGGGGCCTGAAAGGGGCCAAAGAGATCTGCAGGGCTGTTGGGCCTAAAGGAGGTTGCACAGATCAGGAAGATCATGGGGATTGTAGGAGGTTACTCGGAAAGGGAGGGTCATTGGGTCAGGATGTGATTATGGAGATAGGGAGGGTCGTGGGGCCTTTTGGAGGTTATGGAGTTAGGGAGGTTTGTGGGGGAAGATTCAGGTTACATGGATAGGAAGAGTCATGGGGACTGAAGGAGTTTAGGGAGAGAGGGAGGGCTGTGGGGACTGAAGGGGCTTACACACATAGGGAGGGCTGTGGAGACTGAAGGAGGTTATACGGATCGTAAGTTTATAGAGAAGCACAGGAAGGAACAGCAGGCATCGGCCATTTGAAATTAGAGTCGGTCCCACCATTCAATATGATCACGACTGTTCATTTAACCCAGTACAGTATTCCTGCTTTCACACCTTACTCTGATATTATAGTGACTACTGGCATTTAGTGATACAGCAAGCTGCAGTAACTGGGACAGGGGAGTGGGGGGTGGTGGTGTCTTCCAGAGATAGGGAGGTTTGTGGAAGCTGGGACAGGTGACAGATACAGGACGGGTTTTAGGAATGGGTGGACTTTACAGGGATTTGGAGAATGCTGGGATGGAAAGTGATAACAATCACAGGGAGGATTTTGGGAGCTCGATCTGAGACGGGTACAGCTGAGAACAGAAGAGAGTCAAACAGTCAGGACAGGTAGGGACAAGGTAGGATTAATAAATTAAACTGCATTTATTTCAATGCAAGGGGCCTAACAGGGAAGGCTGATTAACTCAGGGCATGGTTAGGAACATGGGACTGGGATCTCATAGCATTTACAGAAACATGGCTCAGGGATGGGCAGGCTTGGCAGCTTAATGTTCCACGATACAAATGCAATAGGATGGATAGAAAGGGAGGTGAGAGAGGAGAGGGAGTGGCATTTTTGATTAGGGATAGCATTACAGCTGTGCTGAGGGAAGATATTCCCAAAAATACATCCAGGGAAGTTACTTGGGTGGAACTGAGAAATAAGAAAGGGATGATCACCTTATTAGGATTGTATTACAGACCACCCAATAGTCAAAGGGAAATTGCCAAACAAACTTATAAGGAGATCTCAGCCATCTGTAAGAATAATAGGGTAGGTATGGTAGGGGATTTTAACTTTCCAAACATTGACTGGGACTGCCATAGTGTTAAAGGTTTAGATGGAGAGGAATTTCTTAATTGTGTACAAGACAATTTTCTGATTCCGTATGTGGATGTACCGACGAGAGAAAGTGCAAAATCTGACCTACTGTTAGAAAATAAGGCTGGGCAGGTGAGTGAGGTGTCAGTGGCCAGCTCTTTGAGGCCAGCGACCATAATTCTATTTGTTTTAAAATAGTAATGGAAAGGATAGACCAGATATAAAAGTTGATGTTCTAAATTGGAGAAAGGCCCAGTTTGACATTATTCGGCAAGATCTTTTGAAAGCTGATTGGAGGCAGATGTTCGCAGGTAAAGGGAAGGCTGGAAAATGGGAAGCCTTCAAAAATGAGATATAAAGAGTCCAGAGAAAGTATATTCCTGTCAGGGTGTAGTGGAAGGCTGGTAGGTATAGGGAATTCTGGATGACTAAAGAAATTGAGAGTTTAGTTCAGAAAAAGAAGGAAGCATATGTCAGGTATAGACAATATAGATCGAGTGAATCCTTAGAAGAGTATAAAGGAAGTTGGAGTATACTTAAGAGGGAAATCAGGAGGGCAAAACGCGGACATGAGATGGCTTTGGAAAATAGAATTAAGAAGAATGCAAAGGATTTTTACAAAGATATTAAGGACAAAAGGGTAGCTAGGGAGACAATAGGGCCCCTGAAAGGTCAGCAAGGCGGCCTTTGTGTGGAGCCACAGAAAATGGGGGATATATTAAATGAATATTTTGCATTAGTATTTACTGTGGAAAAGGATATGGAAGATATAGACAGTAGGGAAATCGATGGTGACATCTTGCAAAATGTCCAGAGAAACAGAGGAGGAAGTGCTGGATGTCTTGAAACGGTTAAAGGTGGATAACTCCCCAGGACCTGATCAGGTGTACCCAAGAACTCTGTGGGAAGCTAGAGAAGTGATTGCTGGGCCTCTTGCTGAGATATTTGTATCATCAATAATCACAGGTGACGTGCTGGAAGATTGGAGGTTGGCAAAAGTGGTGCCACTTTTTAAGAAGGATGGTAAAGAGAAGCCAGGGAACTATAGACCGGTGAGCCTGACCTCAGTGGTGGGCACGTTGTTGGAGAGAATCCTGAGGGACAGGATGCACATGCATTTGGAAAGGCAAGGACTGATTAAGGATAGTCAACATGGCTTTGTGCATGGGAAATCATGTCTCATAAACTTGATTGAATTTTTTGAAGAAGTAGCAAAGAAGATTGATGAGGGCAGAGTGATAGATGTGATCTATATGGACTTCAGTAAGGCGTTCGATAAGGTTCCCCATGGGAGACTGCTAAGCAAGGTTGGATCTCATGGAATACAGGGAAAACTAGCCATTTGGATACAGAACTGGCTCAAAGGTAAAAGACAGAGGGTGGTGGTGGAGGGTTGTTTTTCAGACTGGAGGCCTGTGACCGGTGGAGTGTCACAAGGATCAGTGCTGTGCCCTCTACTTTTTGTCATTTACATAAATGATTTGGATGAGAGCATAAGAGTTACAGTTAGTAAGTTTGCAGATGACAACAAAATTGGAGGTGTAGTGGACAGCGAAGAGGGTTACAACAGAATCTGGACCAGATGGGACAGTGGGCTAACTGGCAGATGGAGTTTAATTCAGATAAATGCGAGGTGCTGCATTTTGGAAAAGCAATTCTTAGCAGGACTTATACACGTAATGGTAAGTTCATCAGGGGTGTTGTTGAACAAAGAGACCTTGGAGTGTAGGTTCATAGCTCTTTGAAAATGGAGTCGCAGGTAGATAGGATAGTGATGGCTGCGTTTGTTATTCTTTTCTTTATTGGTCAGGGTATTGAGTCCAGGAGTTGGGAGGTCATGTCCTGTATAGCCGCAATATTGGTTAGGCCACTGTTGTAATATTTTGTGCAATTTCTCTGGTCTCCTTCCTTTCAGGAAAAATGTTGTGAAAATTGAAAGGGTTCAGAAAAGATTTACATGGATGTTGCCAGGGTTGGAGAATTTGAACTACAGGGAGATGCTGAACAGGCTGGGGCTGCTTTCCCTTCAGCATTGGAGGCTGACCTTATAGAGGTTTACAAAATTATGAGGGGCATGGATAGGATAAATAGACAAAGTCTTTTCCCTGGGGTCGGGGAGTCCAGAACCAGAGGGCATAGGTTTAGGGTGAGAGGGGAAAGATGTAAAAGAGACCTAAGTGGCAATGTTTGCACTCAGAGGATGGTACGAGTATGGAACCAGCTGCCAGAGGATGTGGTGGAGGCTGATACAATTTCAACATTTAGGAAACATTTGAATGGGTATATGAATAGGAAGGGTTTGGAGGGATATGGCCGTGCTGGCAGGTGGGACTAGATTGGTTTGAGATATCTGGTTGGCATGGGCGGGTTGTACAGAAGGGTCTGTTTCCATACAGTACACCTCTATGACTCCATCACTCAGAGAGGTTATAGAAATAAACTGTGTGGTCGCGTCTGGAGGAGATTAAAGGTATAAAGGTTTGTAGTTACCGAAGGAAATTACATCAATCGGGACCAGCAGAGTTTACAGAGACTGAGTGCGTTTTAGAGACAGGAAGAGTTCATAGTCATCATTAGAAATGCAGTAACTAATTCATGAGAGAAGCAGGGTCACACTGCTTTGTGCCCAGAGACAAGGAGGAGTCTAACAGTTGGAGGAGGTTACTCAGGTACAGAGCTTTTTCGTTGTCGTGACGGGAAGGTCACAGAGATCATGAAGGTGGTAGGAGTTCAAAAAAGTCACAAAGGCAGGGAGGTTTTTCAGGTCTGGAAAGGACTACACTGACTAGGATGGCTTGAGGAACTGACGAGTTGTTTTTCACAGATAAGCAGAGATGTGACAGAACCCGGGATTAAAGGCAAAGGCAGAGACTTGGAGAGTTTTACTAATATGAGGAGCTTACAGCTTACAGGGAGAAGCAGGATTGTAGGGGCTGATAGAGATAAGGGAAGTGGTATCGATGAAACAGACAATGGAGAAACTGACAGACATAGGGAGGGTTCTGTGGAACAGATGAATTTACAGACAAGATGGTGATAATGAAGCCTGAGAATTTTCTCATGTTCCTTGCCCAGCATTGTTCCAACATCATGCCCTCAGGGTCTGAATTACAGTCCACTAACTCCTCCCTGTGCTGCTTACTGTGAGTGATCTTACCGGCTGCAGGATTTACTGAAGGCTCCAGATCTCACTCTCCATCTCTCTGGCTGACCAACTGTCTTCAATGTGGTGATGGACAAGACAGGAATTGGTAATTCTGCTGCATCAGGGACATCGGGAATACCAACAGGAGACAGAGAAATTGACAGAATAGAAAATTACACTGATGCAATGAAGGTTACACATGGAGAATGGCATTGAATCCCACAGGGATCTGGAAAATCCGAATCTCCATTCCTGGCCTGTTCTGCTGCATCTCTCTGGATTGGAGAATTCTGTTAGCTCAAGAGTGGAGTAGCTGCAAGAGTGAGAGACACCGATAGAGACTGCAATTAGACCCACACAGTGAGGGATATCACATGGAGAGAGACTGAGTGATATCAGCAGAGTGCAGGAATGTATCAGGATCACACAATGGTATCATCAGAAGTGGTTCTGACCAGTGAGCACTGCTACCAGTCCTCAGGGAGGACTGAGCTATTTTATTGGGATAGGCTCCTCTGGTACCAGGATTATGCAGTGTGCTATAAACGGACACAGATGAGAAGGGGGACAGGTCTGAGGTGAATGGAAATTCCCAAGTCCAAAGAGAAAGGTTGAAATATTGGAACACCATGGAGATGTGGATGAAGACCAACAGAAAGGAACAGTAAGGGATTGAGTTTAATTAAAATACGACATTGTCAAACTGATTTGTGACAGGAAATTATTGTTTAAAATAATGTAAATGCCATTTCTGCCCCTCACAATTCCTCATACACCACAAGTGACATCACTTCCGCCCCTCACATCATCGCTGATGTCACACACACAGCGACTTCCACGCCCCCCCCCCCCCCCACTGCCG
Source organism: Chiloscyllium punctatum (assembly GCF_047496795.1). Classification (NCBI taxonomy): domain Eukaryota; kingdom Metazoa; phylum Chordata; class Chondrichthyes; order Orectolobiformes; family Hemiscylliidae; genus Chiloscyllium; species Chiloscyllium punctatum. Next base: position 108,389,058 of record NC_092750.1, on the reverse strand, counting down.
TGTTTGTCACCACTTCCGCCCCCACCAACGCCACTCACCTGCATTCTGCTGACAACCCCCCAGGTCCCACCGTCACCATCTCTGCCCCCAGAACCCTGATGGGAACACCACCCCTGCTCATGACTCCATCCCCATTCCCCCTAACACCACACCCACTCCAGTTACAGGCTCCGTCGCCTCCCCCAGCTCCACACCTACGCTTGGTCCTAGCTCCCAGTACTGCCGAGTTTTCACCATTTCCCTGACCTCCCCCTCACTGAGGACGAATGATCAGTCCTCAGCAAAGGCCTCACCTTTATCCCCCTCCATCCACACATCAATGAATTTAATACACGCCGTGACCTTAAATTTACCTGGACCATCTCTGACACCTCCCTCCCCTTCCTGTGCCTCTCCATCCCCGTTAATGACAACCGATTTGACACCGACATTTTTTACGAACCTGCCGACTCCCACATCTACCTAGATTACACCTCTTCCCACCCTCCTGGCTGCAAAATTGCCAACCCGTATTCCCAAAGCCTCCGCCTCCGCCATACCTGCTCCCAGGAGGGCCAGTTCCACCACAGAACACACCAGATCACCTCCTTCTTTCGAGATTGCAATTTTCCTTCCCACGTGGTAAAAGAGGCCCTCCAACACATCTCGCCCACATCCGCACCTCCACCCTCAGATCCCATCCCTCCAACCATAACAAGGACAGCACCCCCCGGTGCTCACCTTCCACCCTACCAACCTTCACATAAACCAATTCATCCGGGGACATTTCTGCCACCTCCAAACAGACCCCACTACCAGGGATATATTTCCCTCCCCACCCCTTTCCGCTTCCGCAAAACTGTTCCCTCAGTGATTATCTGGTCAGGTCCACGCCCTCCAAAATACCACCCTCCCTTCCTGGCACCTTCCCCTGCCACTGCAGAAATTGCAAAACCTGCACCCACATCTCTCCCCTCACCACCATCCAAGGCCCCAAAGGAGCCTTCCACATCCAAAGTTTTACCTGCACATCCACCAATATCATTTATTGTATCAGTTGCTCCCTATGCTGTCTCCTCTACATTGGGGAAACTGGACATATCCTAACAGAGCGCTTTAGGGAACATCTCTGGGACACCCGCACGAATCAACCCCCCCGCCCTGTCGCCCAACATTTCAACGCCCCGTCCCACTCTGCCGAGGACATGCAGATCCTGGGCTTCCTCCACCGCTGCTTCATCACCATGCGACACCTGGAGGAATAACATCTCACCTTCCGCCTCGGAACACTTCAACCCAGGGCATCAATGTGGACTTCACCAGTTTCCTCATTTCCCCTTCCCCCATCTCACCCCACCTCCAGCCTTCCAGCTCAGCGCCGCCCTCATGACCTGTCCTAATGGCCTTTCTCCCTTCCCACCTATCCACTCCACCCTCCTCTCTGATCTATCACCCCCATCCCCACCCCCATTCACCCATTGTACTCTTTGCTACCTTCCCCATCCTCCTCTCTGACCTATCACCACCTTCCCCACCCGATTCACTTATTGTACTCTATGCTACTTTCTCCCCATCCCCACCCACCTCTCATTTATCTTCCCACTCTGCAGGCTCCCCACCTCTATTCCTGATGAAGGGCTTTTGCCCGAAACGTCGATTTTCCTGTTCCTCGGATGCTGCCTGACCTGCCATGCTTTTCCAGCACCACTGTAATCTAGACTCTGGTTTCCAGCATCTGCAGTCCTTGTGTTTACATTCTTGGAGGAGAAGGCAACCGAGAAAAGGCATGTTGTCGACACTGAACCAAGTTACAGGGATAGGGAAGGTAGTCTGGAATGCAGTACATTTCAAATATGTGGAAGTACTATCGGGAAGGGAGGAGGTTACAGTGATAGGATCTGTTATAGGAATTAAAAATGATTGAAGACACTGGACCACAAGACATGCCACAGATACACTGTTGCAGAGTAGTGAGTTTTAATATAACAGAACTTACATTGGGATGATGATTGAGCCTGGTGTGTGTGTGTACTGTGCTCCAGCACTGTATCTGTGTCATGTTGTGTTAACAGATGTTTGGAGCCCTCTCATTGTTCTTTGCTGTGTGCACTGTGGGTGACCTTACCTCACTACAGGATTTATTGAAGGCTGCAGATCTCCTTTCCCTTTGTCTCTCTCTGGCAGACCAACTGCATTCAATGAGGTGATGGACGATCCACCCAGCAGCTGGGAAGGCTGTTGAGTCAGGACTTTCCTGAGTACCTACAGGAGTCAGAGAAATAGACAGGATGGGAAATTAAACAGATGCAGTGAGGGTTACACATGGAGACTGGCACTGATTTCCACAGAGATCTGGAAAATGGAGCGATATTAAGTAATAGTTCCAGGTTGCTGGAAGATGTCAGGATCCACAATTGTGTCAGAAGAATGGGTTTAGCTTCATGATGCCCTGGTATCAGTGCTCAGGGATGAGCAACCAGTTAGCAGGTGAAGTAATGGCCTAGTTGTATTATTGCGAGAGAATGTATCCAAAACCTCAGCTAATGTTCAGGGGAGGCAGGATTGAATCTCACCATCAGAAAAGATGACATTTGAAATCAATAATTTAAAATAAAATAATTAACAATCCACAAATAAGTATGAAACTATTACTGATGTACAACAAATCCAAACACTTGTCCTTTAGAGAAGGACATCTGCCCATCCTCACGTGGTCTGCACGACATACCCACAGCAAAGGGTTTGCCTCTCAATGACCCTCTGAAATGGCCAAGCACGTTACTCAGCTCAAAGGCAGCTAGGGCTGGGCAAGAAAGGCTGGTCAGCCAGAGACACCCACATCCCATACCTGATTTTTAAAAAAAACTATTGGAATGGTCCCCCTGGAACTGCTCTGGGAGCAGTGTCCTGGCCAATCATGTTGGTAGGTTTCTGGACAGGACATTTAACTGGCAGAGAGGATGCAGGTGAAAGGAGCTTTCCAAATCCAAAGGGAAAAGGTGACGCAATGGAATAGCCTGGGAATGTGGCTGAAGACAGGCAGGAAGGAACAGGATGGGACAGAGTTTAACTAAAACTGTACATCAGCAAATAGATTTGTGACAGAAAATTGTGGGAGAGAGTATATTATGTTTTTGTTTTGAACAGACAACGTTGCTGCAATAAGGTTGATGGATTTGTGACACACAGATAAAAGAGATTTAGACACCAGGGAGATATGGATACAGGGTGAACAATAATATGCAGTGGTTCGTAATCTTGTCCAAACTCAGGCAAAATGGGTAACGCTAACAATAATGGATAACAAAGGCATTACAGAGAAATCATTTAGCCTCAGATCATGAAGTAGTGTCAGTCTGAATGTACATTCTGGCTACGACTTGCCAAGGACAGAAGCAGCAGAACGGTTTTAGCCACCGAACAGCATTTCATGGCTCGTCACTACATTAAACAGGAACTCATTGGATTTTTTTTAACAAAGGCATTGTGATAATTTTGTAAAACTTCAATATTTGTATAATCTGGGACAATCACACGGTCAACATTGATATTGGAAGAGGAGTTCGGTTAATTTTTTTTCAGTGTTTCTTTGAAAAACACATTGTGCAACTGTTAAGGGACATAACTATCGCAGAGCGACCGTGTGATGAAACTTAGTGAATGAGTAATGTCACCTGCAGGGATCCTTCGGGAAATTGTGATAAAGTGCAGTTTAAATAAACAAAGTTTTAAAGTGAATCACAGAAAAGACAAGCTACAACTGGAAACAAAAATAGCCAATGACATGAAGTTGAGAGGAGAACTGACCAAGGTAAACAGGCTAAACAGACTGAAATAGGTGTCTGTAAATGGACAGTGGAAAACATTTGAAGGGACAATGCAAAATACTCAACAAAAGGACATTCGATTGAAACAGTAAAAACCGCAGCAAGAAATTCCCACTGATCCCTCACTCAGGACAAAAGGGATCATACTAGATTATGAGGCTGAGAAGATTACCAAAAAGTACTTAAAATCCTGAAGTGATAGAGTGATTTAGGAGTAAATGTTAATGGATTGCAATGGGTCTGATCGCAGGAGGAGGGCTGTGGGAAGGGGAGCCAAAGCCAGGGTTCATTGACAGAATAGAAACAGGGAGAGGTGAAGGTGCTGGAGGTGGTGAGAGTGTTACAGAGAGGGGCAAGGGCCTGAACGGTGTTACAAAGCCAGGACGGATTGCTGCAGCTGGAGGGGTTTGCAGAGGTAGGGAGGGATATATGTATTTTTATATATTCATTCATGGGATGTGGGTGTCACTGCCTGGAACAACGTTCTTTGACCGCTCTTCTAATTACTGAGAGGGTAGCTCAGAGTCAGCCATATTGCTGTGGGTCTGGAGTCACATTTCGGCCTGACCAGGTCAGAATATTTGATGTCCTTCCCTAAAGGAGGTTAGTGAACTCGATGAGTTCTTCCGACTGATCAAAAATGTTTTAATGGTGGCCTCATCAATGTCTTTTACAGCCACAACATGACATCCCAACTCTTACTCTTAATGCTCTCCCCAATGAAGGTAACCATCCCAAATGCCTGCTTCACCAGCCTGTCTACCTGTGACACCACATTCATAGAACTGTGTACCTGGGTCACTGACTGAAAACCCTACACAGGGCCCGAACATTAACTGAACAGGTCCCACCCTGGTTTGTTTCACCAAAATGGAGCACCTCACCTTTATCTAATTAAATTCCATCTGCTATTCTTCAGCCCACTATCCCAGCAGTACTGTTCATCCTGCTGTATTATAGATAACCTTCTTCACTGTCAACTTTACCACCAATTTCAATGTCACCCAAAACAATTACTTACCAGGAAACCAATATTTCCATCCAAACCATTTATCGAAGTGACAAACAACAGTGGACCCACTCCACCGCTGGTCACATGCCTCCAGTCAGAAAAACAACATGTCTCCCGCCACCCTCTGTCTCCAACCATCAAGCTCATTTTGTATCCAGGTGACTAGCTCCTTCTGAATGCCATATCCTTTTACACTGATCTGAGCTTATTGCGCAGTTTACCAGACAGAACACAGAACACGGAACAGTTCAGCCCAAGACCCTTCAGACATGATTTTACGCCAACCTTTTATCCAACTGTAAGATCAAAGTAAACCACATACCCTTCATTTTACTATTATTCATGTGCCTGTCCAAGAGTCTATTAACTGTCCCAGATGTGTCTAATTTTACTACCACAATTGGTAGTGCATTCCAACCACCTACCATTCTCTATCCTCTTATCCATCCTCCATTCACCTTAAAATTATGCCGCCTTGTAATAGCCATTTATGGCACAGGAGGAAAAGTCTCTGACTATTCACTCACTCTGTGCCTCTTATCATCTTGTTCACCTCCACAAGGTCGCCCCGCCCCCTTCTCCAATGAAAAAAGCCTTCGCTACCTCAACCTTTCTTCGGAACAACTGCCTTCCATTCCAGGAAGCATCTTGGTAAATCTCCTGTGTACGCTTTCTAAAACATGCACATCCTTCCTGTAAACAGGGGACCAGAACTGAACACAATATTCCAAGTGTGGTCTCACCAGGACGCTATAAAGATGCAGTAAAACCTCACGGCTCTTACATTCAATCCCCTTCTAAAAGGGAGCCAACACAACATATGCCTTTTTAACAACCCTACCAACGTGCGTGGCGATTTTGAGAGATCTATGGAAACGGACCCCATGATCTCTGTTCCTCCGCACTGCCAAGTATTCTGCCTTTCACCCTGTATTCTGTATTCAGGTTCGACCTTCCAGAATGAATCACTTCACACTTTTCCAGATTGAACTCCATCTGCCACTTCCAGCCCAGCTCTGCGTCCTGTCAATGTCCCATTGCAACCTACAACAGCCTTCCACATTCAACACCACTCCACCAACCTTCATATTATTGGCAAACTTACAAACCCACTCCCCAACTTCCACGTCCAAGTCATTTACAAAAATCACAGAGAGCAGAGTCCCAGAGCTGATTGTTACAGAACCCCACTGGTCACTGAGCTCCAGGCTCAATACTGTCCATCTGCTGACACCCTCTGTCTTCTCTAGGCCATTCATTCCTGTATCCAGACAGGCAGATTTCCCTGTCCCTCAATTTTCCTTCATTTCTGATTGAGCCATTAACATATTCTGCCCTATCCTCAAAGAATTCAATCAGGTTTGTGAAGCATGACCTGACCCCTCACAAACCCATACTGACTGTGGCTAATTTAACTATGGCTTTCCAAGTAGTCATAAATCCTGTCTTTAGAGTCCTCGCCAAGAATCTGCACACCACAGACATTCGACCAAATCTGTAATTCCTAGAATTCTACCTCCGTAACATGGCTCGGACTTTACAAACCTTCCCTCCTCTGCCATGTTCCCCAGAAGGGCACTGGAGGTTGGTGGGGGTTACAGAGATAGAGAGGAATATCAGGACAGGAGGATTTTGCAGACATTAGGAGGTTTGCAGTGCCAAATAGAGGCTTCAGTAATTGTGAGGTTTCATGGTGATTTGAGGAGGGAGGGAGGATTGTTGTGAAATGAGAGGCTTCACAGTTTAGGTGTTTTGTTAGGGCTGCAAGTGGTTACTGAGTTGGGGAGGGTGTAAGCACTGATGGATATTACAGAAACATGTGGTTTTGGTTGCAATGCAGGAAGACGATTCAGGAAGCTGGAGAGTATGGAGTCTGAAAGAGGTTACACAAATGGGAAGAGTTGTCAGGAGTGCAGGTGTTTACAAAGACAGCAATGGTCTGATCTGGAGCAGCGGACCCAGATTGGGGGGGGGGGGGGGGGGGGAGGGTGTGGGGACTGGCGGTGATTTCACAGGGAGGGAGGACCATAGACCCACAGGAGGTTACAGAAATGTCGAGAGCTGTAGGGCTGACATGGAGATGGGAATGTTGGGAGGGATGGAGAAGTTTACAGGGATAAGGATGTTTGTAGGACAGGGCTGGATCACAGACAGGGACTGTTTTAGGGAGCTGAGCAGATTACAGAGATAAAGATGTTTTTATCGACTGGAAGAACAAACAGAGATATGCAGGGTAGTCGTGACTGAAGATGTTTATAGACAGAGGAAGGCTTAGGTTCTGGGGGTGATGGAGGCTGTGGAAGCTGGATTTCTTTTCAGAGACTGGGATAACAATTTTGGTCAGAAACAGTTTCACAGATAAGGGACCATAGCCCAAACAGGAGGAAGTTGTAGGGGACGGTGAAGTTTAAACAGATAGTGCCGTAAGAGCTGGACAAGGTTATGAAGATGGGTAGATGGTGGAGACACAGGAGGAGCTTACATTGACATGGGGGTGATAGTGACAGGAGGGTGTTAAATAGATAGTGGGTTCTGTAGGGACTGGATTGGGAGAGGAACAGGCATGGAATGAGTTCGACAGATCAGGATTACTGCAGAGATCTGAGAGGATTACACTGATGGGGATGGTGGTCGGGTCTCCACAGACTGTTAGTGTTTAGGGACTGGAAGAGATTTGGTAGATAGGGAGGGATGTAAGAGCTGCAGGAGCTTATGTAGAGTTGAAGAGTTGGAGCAATTTGCAGAGGTAGGTTTCTCAGACAGCAGTAGGTTACAGATAGTGAGGGGTATGTGGTCTGAGTAATTCAAAAAGAGGAGAGTTTTCGCATCTGAAAGAGGTTACACTGACAGGGACAGTTGAAGAGACTGAAGCAAAAATGCATGGAGAAGGTTACACAGATAGGGAGGTGAGTAGGGACTGAAGGTGAATACACAGACATGGAGGGTTGTATTGTTAGACGGAGCTGAGAGGGATAGGGACCGGTGTAGGGATTTACACAGATAGGGAAGGTTGTGCTTCTGGAGAAGTTTACACTGATACAGACAGTGTTAGGGAGTGTTTAGTGGACTACAGAGGAGGTCAGAAAGAATGTATAATGGGGAGTGGAGGACAGTACAGACACAGAGATGGCTGTCGGTTTGAAAAGAGCTTCTACAGATCCTCAGTGCTATAATGCTGGAGGGAGATTATGACAATGAGTGTTGCCAAGACTTAATTACTTCACTGATATAGAGCAGGTCTCAGCACGTAACTGTCAAAGGGAAGTTGAGACAGTCCAGATGAGTGTTCAGAGATAGAAATGTTTATGGGAGTTTCAAGAGGGAACAGTGATTGGGAGTGCTGTACCAAATGGTAATAGTTATAGGGAGGGTTCTAAAAGCAGGAAGAGGTGACAGACATATCGATCTTTGTAAGGACTGGAGAAGGTTACATCGCCAAGGAGTGTTTTAGAGTCTGGGGAAGATTACAGTGTTAAGGAGAATATTGGGGATAAGGCAAGGTGTAAGAGACGGGGATGGTTGACAGGGCTGGACAATAACCTGGATAGAATCGCCATCGTGTGGAACAAGGCCATTCGGCCCAACCAGTCCATTCCAAAACTCTGAAGAGCATCCTACCCAGACCCACCCCTCTACCTATACATTAAACCCTGCATTTCTCGTGGTGAACTTACTTAACCCACACATTCCTGAATACCACAGTCAATTTATGATTGCCAATTCACTGATGGTGCAAATTTTGGACACACACACACACACACACACACACACACAGCAAGGGAGTGACACGCAAACACACACAGGGAGGGAGATACCCGCAGACACACAGCGAGGGAAGGACATGCACACACACAGTGAGGGGGATACCCGCAGACACACAGCGAGGGAAGGACATGCACACACACACAGGGAGGGAGATACCAGCAGACACACAGCGAGGGAAGGACATGTACATACACAGTGAGGGGGATACACGCAGACACACAGCGAGGGAAGGACATGTACACACACAGTGAGGGGGATATACGCAGACACACAGTGAGGGAAGGACATGTACACACACAGTGAGGGGGATACACGCAGACACACAGTGAGGGAAGGACATGCGCACACACACAGTGAGGGGGATATACGCAGACACACAGCGAGGGAAGGACATGCAAACACAAACACAGTGAGGGAGATACTCGCAGACACACAGCGAGGGAGGGACACACACGCAAATCAAGGGAAGGACACACACAGCGAGGAAGCGACACACACACACACACACACACACACAAACACAGAGGCAGGGACACGCACACACACAGCGAGGGAGGGACACGCACACACGCAGACACGCAGCGAGGGTGGGACACACACACACACACAGTGAGGGAGGGACACGGACACACGCAGCAAAGGGGGGGACTTGCATCCACACATACACACAGACACAGCGAGGGAAGGACAAGCACACACAGTGAGAGGAGGACATGCACACACACAGCGAGGGAGGGACATGCGCACACACAGAGCGAGGGATACACACATGAGGGAGGGACACACACACACAGCGAGGGAGGGACACACACACACACACACAGCGAGGGTGACATGCACACACACAGCGAGGGGGACATGCACACACACAGTGAGGAAGGGACACTCACCCTCACACACACAGCAAGGGGGGATGTGCACACACACACAGCGAGGCAGGGACACGCGCACACACAGCGAGGAAGGGACACGCACAGACACACAGCGAAGGGACACACACACACACAGACAGACGGCAAGAAAGGGATACACACACACAACGAGGAAGAGACACGCACACACACAGCGAGGGAGGGACATGCACATAGCGGGGGAGACACACACACACACACACACACACACACACACACATAACGAGGGATGGACATGCATACACAGAGAATGAGGGACACGCACACACAGTGAGAGAGGGACACACGAACAGCGAGGGAGTGAAACGTACACACACACGCACACACACATACACACACTCAGTGAGGGAGGGACACACACACAGCGAGGGAGGGATGTACACACACACACAATGAGGGATGGACACGCACACACTGAGTGAGGAACACGCACACACAGCGAGAGAGGGACACACGCACACAGCAACGGAGGGACACACACATACACAGTGAGGGTGAGACACACACACACACACACACACACACACACACAGAGGGAGGGAAGGACATGCACACACACAGAGCAAGTAAGGGACACACACAGCTACTGAAGGACATACACACACACACACACACAGAGCGAAGGAGGGACACACACACACACACACAGGGAAGGAGGGACAAGCACACACATGGCGAGGGTGAGGAAATGTACACAGAAAGTGAGAGGGGACACGCACTAACACGGCGAGGGAGGGACACACACAACACACAGTGAGGGAGTGACACGCGCACACAGCTAGAGGGACACACACACACACTCACACAGCGTGGGAGGGACACACAGGCACAGTGAATAATTGACACATATACAGATACACACACACACACACACACAGTGAGGGAGGGACACTCACATACACTGCAAGAGGGACACACACACTCACAGCAAGAGGGGGACACACACAGCGAGGGAGGGACACGCGCATGCGCAAGCACACAAACTCAGACACACTCAGTGAGAGTGGGACACGCACACACACAGCCAGGAAGGCCATGCATATACAGCGAGGGAGGGACACACAAACACACAGAGAGCAAGAGAGGGACACACACACACAGCGAGGGGGGAGACACATGCTCATACAACAAGGGAGGGCCAAGCACACACACCAAGAGGGCCGGACGGACACACACACACACACACACACACACACACACACACACACACACAGAGCAAGGGGTTAAACTCACACATACACAGCGAGGGAGGGACACACCCCCACACACACAGTGAGGAGGGACACACACCACACACACACACACACACACACACACACACACACACACAGAGCACGGGAGGAACACGCACACACACATCAAGGGGGGACGCACACACACACAGTGAGGAAGGGACACACACAGCGAAGGAGAACACACACACGCACAGCGAGGAAGGGACACACACACAGCGTGGGAGGGACACGCAGCGAAGGGACACACACAGACACAGCGAGGGAAGGACATGCACACAGAGTGAGGGAAGGACATGCACGTGCACATACACAGAGAGCGAGGAACACACATACAGTGAGAGGGGACACGCGCACACAGCAAGGGGGGTCATGCACTCAGACTGCAACGGGGATATACACAAAGAGCAAGGGAGGGACACACACACACACACACACACACACACACACACAGAGGGAGGGACACACACACACACGCACATACACAGCAAGGGAAGGACACACACATACACAGTGAGGGAGGGAAGGACATGCACACACACAGCGATGAATGGTCATACACACACACAGAGCGAGGGATGACACGCACACACAGAGAATGAGGGACCCGCACACACAGTGAGAGAGGGACACACAAACAGTGAGGGAGTGAAACGTACACACACACACACTCACACACACAAACACAGTGAGGGAGGGACGTACACACCGTGAGTGAGGAACACACACACACAGCGAGAGAGGGACACACACACACACACACACACAGCGTGGGAGGAACACACAGGCACAGTGAAGAATTGACACGCATACATATATATACACACACACACACACACACACACACGCATACACACACAGCGAGGAAAGGACATGCACACACACAGTGATGGAGGGGTGTATACAAACACACAGAGTGAGAGAGGGACACTCACATAAACAGCAAGGGACGAACACGAACACACATAGGGAAGGAGGGACAAGCAGACACATGGCGAGGGGGAGGACATGTGCACAGAAATTGAGAGGGGGCATGCACACACAGCGAGAGGGGACACGCACACACACGCACAAAGTAAGGGAGGGACACGCACATATACACACACACAGCAAGGGAGGGACACACACACACACACACTGTGGGAGTGACACGCATACACACACACACAGCGAGGGAAGGACACTCACATACACTGTAAAAGGGTCACATATACTTACAGTAAGGGTGGACATGTACACACAGCGAGGGATGGCCACGCTCATGCTCAAGCACACAAACACAGACACACAGCGAGAGAGGGGCACGCACACACACAGCAAGTGAGGAACAAGGATACACACACATATACACACACACACACGCGCACAGAGCAAGAGAGGGACATGCACCCACACAGCGAGGAGATGACACATGCACAGCAAGAGGGACACACACACGCACAGCAAGGGGGTAACTCACACATACGCAGCATGGGAGGGACACACACATACACAGCATGGGAGGGACACACACACACACACACACACACAGCGCGAGGGAAGGACATGCACATGCACATACACAGAGAGCGCGGGACACACACACAGAGCGAGGGAGGGACACGCTGAGACACGCAGCGAGGGAGGGAGCATGGACACACACAGCGTGGGAGGGACACGCACACACACAGCAAGGGAATGACAGTGAGAGAGGGACACACAGAGAAGGAGGGACAAGCACACCCACCGCGAAGGGGAGGGCATGTGCACACAAATTGAGAGGAGGCACATACACGCAAAGCGAGGGACGGATGCGCACAAATACACACACACATACACACACATTCACACATTCACACACACACAGCGATATAGCGACAAGCACATACACACAGTGAGAGGGATACACGCAGACACACAGCGAGAGAGGGACACACACATTGCGAGGGACGGGGGCATACACATGCAAAGCGAAGGAGGGACATGCATGTGTGCGCACACACACACATGCACACACACAAACAGAGCAAGGAAAATATGCGCACACACAGCGAGGGAGGGACAAACACACACACAAGGGATGGACACAAACTCAGAGCGAGGGAGTGACACGCGCACACACAGCAAGAGGTACACACTCGCACAAAGCAAGGGAGTCACACGCACACAGACACACAGCAAGGGAGGGACACACACACAGTGTGGGAGTGACACGCATACACACACCCACACACACACACACGCAGTGAGGGAAGCACACTCACATACACTGTAAAAGGATCACACATACTCACAGCAAGAGGGGACACATACAAAACTGCGAGGGATGGACACGCTCATGCTCAAGCAAACAAACACAGACACACAGCGAGCGAGGGACACGCACACACACAGCAAGTGAGGAACATGGACACACGCAAACACACACACACACACACACACACACACACATACACACAGAGCAAGAGAGGAACACGTGCACAAACAGCGAGGGGAAGACACATGCACACACAGCGAGGGAGGGCCACACACACACATGCACAGCAAGAGTAACACACATAGACACACACATACACACACAGGGCAGGATACTGACACATAAACAGTGAGGGAGGGACACACGTGTATACACACACACACAAACACACACACCGCAAGGGAAGGACACTCACATACACTGCAATAGGGACACGAACACACAGGGAGGGAAGAACACGCACATGCCCAAGCACACAAACACAGACACACAGCGAGAGAGGGACACGCACACACACAGCCAGTGAGGGACATGGAGACACACACACACACACACACATACACACACAAACACACAAACACACACACAGACATCATGGGAGGGACATGCACACACAATGAGGGCGCAACATGCGCACCCAAACACACACACACACACACACATAGAGCAAGAGAGGGACACTCGCACACACAGCGAGGGACCGACACATGCACACACACGCACAGCAAGAGGGGCACACACACACACACAGAGCGAGGGAGGGACACACCCACAGACAGCGAGGGAGCGACACGTGCATGAGGAAGCACACAGTCACAGGCACAGAGAACAAGAGAGGGACATGCACACACACAGCGAGGGGGGAGATACATGTTCACACAACAAGGGAGGGCCAAGCACACACATGCACACCAAGAGGGACACACACACACACACACACACACACACGCACACACACACAGTGAGGGAGGGAAACACCCACACACACAGTTCGGAGGGACACACACACACACACAGCAAGGGAGAACACACACACGCACAGCGAGTAAGGGACACACACAGCGAGGGAGGGACACGCAGCGAAGGGACAGACACACAGCCACAGCGAGGGAAGGACATGCACGCGCACATACATAGAGAGCGAAGGACACACACACAGTGAGGGAGGGACACACACAGCAAGGGAGGGACATGCTGAGTTACGCAGCGAGGGAGGGAGCCTGGACACACACAGCGTGGGAGGGACACGCACACACACAACAAGGGAGCGACACGCACACACAGTGAAGGAGGGACAAGCATACACAGTGCGAAGGGGAGGGCATGAACACAAATTGAGAGGATGAAGGCACACGCAAAGCGAGTGAGGGCCACGCACATACACACACAGTGAGGGGGATACACGCAGACACATGGCAAGGGAGGGACACACACAGTGAGGGACAGGGACACACACACGCAAAGCGAAGGAGGGACACGCAAACACACACAGTGAGGGGGTTACCCGCAGATTCACAGCAAGGGAGGGACACACACACTGCGAGGGACGGGGACACACACACACACACACACGTACAGCAAAGGAGGGACACGCGCACATACACACACAGACACACAAACACAGAGCAAGGGAGAGACGCGCACACACAGTGAGGGACGGGCACGCACATACACTGCAAAGGCGGGATGCTCACACACCGTGAAGGATCGACAAGCGCTCACATGTCGAAGGGGAAGGCATTGCAACAGAAATTGAGAGAGGGCACGCACACGCAACGAGAGAGGACACACACACAGATGGCAAAGGTGGGACACGTGCACGCAGCAAGCTGGTCACACACTCACGCACACAAGGGATGGACACATACAGTCAAAGCGAGGGAGTGACACGCACAACTACACACGCATAAACACAGAGTAGGGACGGACGCGTGCACACGCAGCAAGGGAAGGACACAAACACAGCGAGGGAGGGACATACAAACACACACAGTGAGGGGGTTACCCGCAGACACACAGCGAGGGAGGGATACACACATGTCAGGGGGAGGGCATGTGAACATAAATTGAGAGGTGGCACACACACAGCGAGAGGGGACACACAGACATGGCAAGGGTGGGACACACAGACACGGCAAGGTTGGGACACGCACACAGCAAGGGGGGACACGGACTCACACACACAAGGGACGGACACACGGACACACAAAGGGAGGGAGGGCCACGCACACATCCATACACACAGAAACACAGAGCAAGGGAGGGACATGCACACACACACAAGGGACAGACACACACGCAAAGCGAGGGAGGGACACGCTGAGACACACAGCGAGGGAACGACACTCACAGACATAGCGAGGGAGGGACACACAGCGAAGGAGGGACAAGCACACACACCGTGAGGGAGGGACACACACAGTGAGGGACAGGGACACACACACGCGCAAAGTGAAGGAGGGACACGCAAACACATACAGTGAGGGGAATACACGCAGATACACAGTGAGGGAGGGACAAACACACTGCGAGGGACGGGGACACACACGCACACACAAAGCGGAGGAGGGACACACACGCGCGCACACACACACACACACACACACACACACACACACACACACACAAACACAGAGCAAGGGAGAAACGCGCACACACAGCAAGGGAGGGACAAACACACCTGTCGAGGGAGAGGGCATGTGCACAGAAATTGAGAGGGGGCACACACATGCAAAGAGAAGGAACGACATGCACAAATACACACACACACGTGCAAAGCGAGGGAGGGACATGCATACACACACACACGGGATGGACACCCACACGCAAAGCGAGGGAGGGACACGCACACATACACAGAGAAAGGGAGGGATATGCACACGCGTGCACACACACAGACACACATGGGATGAAAACACACACGCAAAGTGAGGGAGGGACACGCACAGATACACACACACAAACACAGAGCAAGGGAGGGACACGTGCACACACAGCGAGCGTGGGACACACACAGTGCGAGAGTGACACACACACACAGCGATGGAGGGGACGCACACATAAACAGACACAGCAAGGGGTGACATACACACACACACACAGACACACAGTGAGGAGGGACATACACACAGCGAGGTAGGGACACACACGCA
Organism: Chiloscyllium punctatum; assembly: GCF_047496795.1. NCBI lineage: Eukaryota > Metazoa > Chordata > Chondrichthyes > Orectolobiformes > Hemiscylliidae > Chiloscyllium > Chiloscyllium punctatum. The sequence goes on along the minus strand of NC_092750.1, from coordinate 108,372,944 downwards.
CAGCGAGGGAGTGATACGCACGCGCACACACACACAGAGGGAAGAACATGCATACACAGCGAGGAAGGGACACACACACTCGCAGCGAGCGGGAGACACACACAGCGAGGGAGGGACATGCACACACACGCACACACACACACATACAAACACTCAGAACGAGGGAGGAACACGCAAACACACAGAGGAAAGGACATGCACACACAGCAAGGGAGGAACATACACAAACACACACAGCAAAGGAGAGACACTCTCATACAAAGCAAGGGAGGGACACACACGCACACACACAGGGAAGGACGGACAAGCACACACACGGCGAGGGGGAGGCCATGTGTACAGGAATTGAGAGGGGACACGCACACAGCGAGAGGGGACATGCACAGACACAGTGAGGGAGGACATACACTCACACAGCGAGGGGAGAAGCGCACACACAGTGAGGGGGATATATACAAAGTGCAATGGAGGGACACACACACAGAAGGGACGCACACAAACACACACACAAACAGTAATGGAGTGACACGCGCACACACACACACACACAAAGCGAGGGTGGGACACGCACATACACTGCAAGAGGGACACACATAGGCACAGCAGTAGACACACACACACACACACAAACACACACACACACACACAGTAAGGGACAGACACGTGCATGTGCAAGGATACAAATAGAAACACACACAGCGAGAGAGACACACACATTGCGAAAGGGGGACACGCGCACACACAGCCAGGGAGGGACACACACACAAACACACACACACAGAGATCAAGAGAGGGGCACTCGCAAACACAGCGAGGGGGAGACACATGCACACACAACGAGGGAGGGTCACATACACACACAGAGCAAGAGAGGGACATGCGCACACACAGCCAGGGAGGGTCACACACACAAACACACACAGACACAAATCAAGAGAGGGGCACTCGCAAACACAGCGAGGGGGCGACACATGCACACGCAGCGAGGGAGGGTCACATACACACACAGAGGAAGAGAGGTACACGTGCACACACAGCCAGGGAGGGTCACACACAAACACACACACACACACACACACAAACAGAGCAAGAGAGAGATATGCACACACACAGTGAGGTGGAGACACATGCACACGCAGCGAGGGGAGGGCCACGCACACACACACGCACCAAGAGAGAGACACGCGCACACATAGCCTGGGAGGGACACGTGCAGACACAGCCAGGGAGGGACACGTGCAAACTCAGCCAGGGAGGGACATGCACACACAGCGAGGGAGATTCACACACACAGAGCAAGAGAGGGATACGTGCACACACAGCGAGGTGGAGACACATGCACACGTAGCGAGGGAGGGCCACACACACACACACACACACACACACACACACACACACACACACACACACACACACACACACACTGCCAGAGAGGGACGGACACACACACAGATACAGCAAAGGGGGATATGCGCACACACACAGCGAGGGGGACCCGCACACTCACAGCGTGGGAGGGAGACACACTTACACACACACACACACAGAGGGAGGGACACGCACGTAAGCACACACACAGATCGAGGGAGGGAGACGCACACACACAGCAAGAGAGGGAAACATACACCCAACGCGATGGAGTGACACACACTCAAACAGCGAGTGAGGGACACGCAGTGAAGGGGGACGCAAAAACACATACTGTGAAAATGTGACACGTACACACAAACAGCGAGGAAGGGACACACACACACACACACACACACACACACACACACACACACACACTTGCTGAGACACACAGGAAGGAGGGACACACACACACAGCGAGGGAGGGACAAGCACATACAGCGCGGGAGGGACACACACACACACAGCGAGGGAGGGATACGCACTTACACAGCAAGGGAGGGATACGCACACACCCAGGGAAGAAGGGACAAGCAGACACACGGCGAGCAGGAGGGCATGTGCACACACAACGAAAGGGGACACACACAGCAAGGGGGGAAATGCACACACGCAGTGAGGGGCATATACACAATGAGCAATGGGGGGACACACACACACAGCGAGGGAGTGACACGCACACACAGCAAGAGGGTCACACATACACACAAAGCAAGGGAGGGACACACACACATACACACAGTTAAGGGGATACACGCAGACACACAGTGAGGCAGGGACATTCACACACACACAGCGTGAGAGGGACACACAGACCCACAGTGTGGGAGTGACACGCACACACACACACAGAGCAAGGGAGGGACACTCACATACACTGCAAGAGGGACACACATACTCACAGCAAGAGGGCGACACGCACACACAGCGAGGGAGGGACACGCACACAGCAAGGGGGGACACGGACTCACACACACAAGGGACGGACACACGGACACACAAAGCGAGGGAGGGCCACGCACACATCCATACACACAGAAACACAGAGCAAGGGAGGGACATGCACACACACACAAGAAACGGACACACACGCAAAGCGAGGGAGGGACACGCTGAGACACACAGCGAGGGAGCGACACGCACAGACATAGCGAGGGAGGGACACACAGCGAAGGAGGGACAAGCACACACACCGTGAGGGAGGGACACACACAGTGAGAGACAGGGACACACACACGCGCAAAGTGAAGGAGGGACACGCAAACACACACAGTGAGGGGAATACACGCAGATACACAGTGAGGGAGGGACAAACACACTCCGAGGGACGGGGACACACACGCACACACAAAGCGGAGGAGGGACACACATGCGCGCACACACACACACACACACACACACACAAACACAGAGCAAGGGAGAAACGCACACACACAGCAAGGGAGGGACAAACACACATGTCGAGGGAGAGGGCATGTGCACAGAAATTGAGAGGGGGCACACACATGCAAAGCGATGGAACGACATGCACAAATACACACACACACGTGCAAAGCAAGGGAGGGACATGCATACACACACACGGGATGGACACCCACACGCAAAGTGAGGGAGGGACACACACACATACACAGAGAAAGGGAGGGATATGCACACGCGTGCACACACACAGACACACAAGGGATGGAAGCACACACGCAAAGCGAGCGAGGGACACGCAGAGATACACACACACAAATACAGAGCAAGGGAGGGACACGTGCACACACAGCGAGCGTGGGACACACACAGTGAGAGAGTGACACACACACACAGCGAAGGAGGGGACGCACACAAAAACAGACACAGCAAGGGGTGACAAACACACACACACACACACACAAACACACACACAGTGAGGAGGGACACACACGCACAGCGAGGGAGTGATACGCACGCGCACACACACACAGAGGGAAGAACATGCATACACAGCGAGGAAGGGACACACACACACACGCAGCGAGCCCGAGACACACACAGCGAGGGAGGGACATGCACACACATGCACACGCACACGCACACACACATACAAACACTCAGAGCGAGGGAGGAACACGCAAACACAGCGAGGAAAGGACATGCACACACAGCAAGGGAGGAACATACACAACACACACAGCAAAGGAGAGACACTCTCATACAAAGCAAGGGAGGGACACACACGCACACACACAGGGAAGGACGGACAAGCACACACACAGCGAGGGGGAGGTCATGTGTACAGGAATTGAGAGGGGACACGCACACAGCGAGAGGGGACATGCACAGACACAGTGAGGGAGGACATACACTCACACAGCGAGGGGAGAAGCGCACACACAGTGAGGGGGATATACACAAAGTGCAATGGAGGGACACACAAACACAAGGGACGCACACAAACACACACACAAACAGTAATGGAGTGACACGCGCACACACACACACACACAAAGCGAGGGTGGGAAACGCACATACACTGCAAGAGGGACACACATAGGCACAGCAGTAGACACACACACACACACACACACACACACACACAAACACACACACACACACACAGTAAGGGAGGGACACGCGCATGTGCAAGTATACAAATAGAAACACACACAGCGAGAGAGAGAGACACACACATTGCGAAAGGGGGACACGCGCACACACAGCCAGGGAGGGACACACACACAAACACACACACACACAGATCAAGAGAGGGGCACTCGCAAACACAGCGAGGGGGAGACACATGCACACACAACGAGGGAGGGTCACATACACACACAGAGCAAGAGAGGGACATGCGTACACACAGCCAGGGAGGGTCACACACACAAACACACACAGACACAAATCAAGAGAGGGGCACTCGCAAACACAGCGAGGGGGCGACACATGCACACGCAGCGAGGGAGGGTCACATACACACACAGAGGAAGAGAGGGACACGTGCACACACAGCCAGGGAGGGTCACACACAAACACACACACACACACACACACACACACACACACAAACAGAGCAAGAGAGGGATATGCACACACACAGTGAGGTGGAGACACATGCACACGCAGCGAGGGGAGGGCCACGCACACACACACGCACCAAGAGAGGGACACGCACAGACACAGCCAGGGAGGGACATGCACAGACAGCGAGGGAGATTCACACACACAGAGCAAGAGAGGGATACGTGCACACACAGCGAGGTGGAGACACATGCACACGTAGCGAGGGAGGGCCACACACACACACACACACACACACACACAGCAAGAGGGACACACACACACACATACACAAACAGCAAGTAGTGGAAACTCACACATACACAGCGAGGGAGGGACACACACACACACAGACAGCGAGGGTGGAACCACGCACACACACACATACACACACACACACACACACACACACACACACACACTGCCAGAGAGGGACGGACACACACACAGATACAGCAAAGGGGGATATGCGCACACACACAGCGAGGGGACCCGCACACTCACAGCGTGGGAGGGAGACACACTTACACACACACACACACAGAGGGAGGGACACGCACGTAAGCACACACACAGATCGAGGGAGGGAGACGCACACACACAGCAAGAGAGGGAAACATACACACAACGCGATGGAGTGACACACACTCAAACAGCGAGTGAGGGACACGCAGTGAAGGGGGACACACAAACACATACTGTGAGGATGTGACACGTACACACAAACAGCGAGGAAGGGACACACACACACACACACACACACACACACACAAACACACACACTTGCTGAGACACACAGGAAGGAGGGACACTCAAACACACAGCGAGGGAGGGACAAGCACATACAGCGCGGGAGGGACACACACACACACAGCGAGGGAGGGATACGCACTTACACAGCAAGGGAGGGACACGCACACACCCAGGGAAGAAGGGACAAGCAGACACACATCGAGCAGGAGGGCATGTGCACACACAACGAAAGGGGACACACACAGCAAGGGGGGAAATGCACACACGCAGTGAGGGGCATATACACAAAGAGCAAGGGAGGGACACACACACACAGCGAGGGAATGACACGCATACACAGCAAGAGGGTCACACATACACACAAAGCAAGGGAGGGACACACACACATACACACAGTTAAGGGGATACACGCAGACACACAGTGAGGCAGGGACATTCACACACACACAGCGTGAGAGGGACACACAGACCCACAGTGTGGGAGTGACACGCACACACACACACAGAGCAAGGGAGGGACACTCACATACACTGCAAGAGGGACACACATACTCACAGCAAGAGGGCGACACGCACACACAGCGAGGGAGGGACACGCACACAGCAAGGGGGGACACGGACTCACACACACAAGGGACGGACACACGGACACACAAAGCGAGGGAGGGCCACGCACACATCCATACACACAGAAACGCAGAGCAAGGGAGGGACATGCACACACACACAAGAAACGGACACACACGCAAAGCGAGGGAGGGACACGCTGAGACACACAGCGAGGGAGCGACACGCACAGACATAGCGAGGGAGGGACACACAGCGAAGGAGGGACAAGCACACACACCGTGAGGGAGGGACACACACAGTGAGAGACAGGGACACACACACGCGCAAAGTGAAGGAGGGACACGCAAACACACACAGTGAGGGGAATACACGCAGATACACAGTGAGGGAGGGACAAACACACTCCGAGGGACGGGGACACACACGCACACACAAAGCGGAGGAGGGACACACATGCGCGCACACACACACACACACACACACAAACACAGAGCAAGGGAGAAACGCGCACACACAGCAAGGGAGGGACAAACACACATGTCGAGGGAGAGGGCATGTGCACAGAAATTGAGAGGGGGCACACACATGCAAAGCGATGGAACGACATGCACAAATACACACACACACGTGCAAAGCGAGGGAGGGACATGCATACACACACACGGGATGGACACCCACACGCAAAGTGAGGGAGGGACACGCACACATACACAGAGAAAGGGAGGGATATGCACACGCGTGCACACACACAGACACACAAGGGATGGAAGCACACACGCAAAGCGAGGGAGGGACACGCACAGATACACACACACAAATACAGAGCAAGGGAGGGACACGTGCACACACAGCGAGCGTGGGACACACACAGTGAGAGAGTGACACACATACACAGCGAAGGAGGGGACGCACACAAAAACAGACACAGCAAGGGGTGACAAACACACACACACACACACACACACACACACACACAGTGAGGAGGGACATACACACAGCGAGGGAGGGACACACACACACAGTGAGGGAGTGATACGCACGCGCACACACACACAGAGGGAAGAACATGCATACACAGCGAGGAAGGGGGACACACACACACGCAGCGAGCCCGAGACACACACAGCGAGGGAGGGACATGCACACACACGCACACGCACACGCACACACACATACAAACACTCAGAGCGAGGGAGGAACACGCAAACACAGCGAGGAAAGGACATGCACACACAGCAAGAGAGGAACATACACAAACACACACAGCAAAGGAGAGACACTCTCATACAAAGCAAGGGAGGGACACACAAGCACACACACAGGGAAGGACGGACAAGCACACACACGGTGAGGGGGAGGGCATGTGTACAGGAATTGAGAGGGGACACGCACACAGCGAGAGGGGACATGCACAGACACAGTGAGGAAGGACATACACTCACACAGCGAGGGGAGAAGTGCACACACAGTGAGGGGGATACACAAAGTGCAATGGAGAGAAACACACACACAAGGGACGCGCACACACACATAAAGAGTGATGGAGTGACACGCGCACACACAGCCAGAGGGACACACACACACACACACACACACACACACACACAAAGCGAGGGTGGGACACGCACATACACTGCAAGATGGACACACATAGGCACAGCAGGAGACGCACACACACATACACACACACACACAGCAAGGGAGGGACACGCGCATGTGCAAGGACACAAATAGAAACACACCCAGCGAGAGAGAGAGACACACACATTGCGAAAGGGGGACACGCGCACACACAGCCAGGGAGGGACACACACACAAACACACACACACACAGATCAAGAGAGTGGCACTCGCAAACACAGCGAGGGAGAGACACATGCACACACAACGAGGGAGGGTCACATACACACACAGAGCAAGAGAGGGACACACGCACACACAGCCAGGGAGGGTCACACACACAAACACACACACACAGATCAAGAGAGTGGCACTCGCAAACACAGCGAGGGGGAGACACATGCACACGCAGCGAGGGGAGGGCCACGCACACACACACGCACCAAGAGAGGGACACGCGCACACATAGCCTGGGAGGGACACGCGCAGACACAGCCAGGGAGGGACACGTGCAAACTCAGCCAGGGAGGGACATGCACACACAGCGAGGGAGATTCACACACACAGAGCAAGAGAGGGATACGTGCACACACAGCGAGGTGGAGACACATGCACACGTAGCGAGGGAGGGCCACACACACACACACACACACACACACACACACACACACAGCAAGAGGGACACACACACACACATACACAAACAGCAAGTAGTGGAAACTCACACATACACAGCGAGGGAGGGACACACACACACACACACACACACACACACACACACAGACAGCGAGGGTGGAACCACGCACACACACACACACACACACACACACACACACACACACACACACTGCCAGAGAGGGACGGACACACACACAGATACAGCAAAGGGGGATATGCGCACACACACAGCGAGGGGGACCCGCACACTCACAGCGTGGGAGGGAGACACACTTACACACACACACACAGAGGGAGGGACACGCACGTAAGCACACACACAGATCGAGGGAGGTAGACGCACACACACAGCAAGAGAGGGAAACATACACACAACGCGATGGAGTGACACACACTCAAACAGCGAGTGAGGGACATGCAGTGAAGGGGACACACACAAACACATACTGTGAGGATGTGACACGTACACACAAACAGCGAGGAAGGGACACACACACGCACGCACACACACACACACTTGCTGAGACACACAGGAAGGAGGGACACTCACACACACAGCGAGGGAGGGAAAAGCACATACAGCGAGGGAGGGACACACACACACACACACACGCACACACACAGCGAGTGAGGGATACGCACATACAGAGCAAGGGAGGGACACGCACACACACAGGGATGAAGGGACAAGCAGACACACGGCGAGGAGGAGGGCATGTGCACACACAACGAAAGGGGACACACACAGCAAGGGGTGAAATGCACACACGCAGTGAGGGGGATATACACAAAGAGCAAGGGAGGGACACACACACACAGCGAGGGAGTGACACGCACACACAGCAAGAGGGTCACACATACACACAAAGCAAGGGAGGGACACGCACACATACACACAGTTAAGGGGATACACACAGACACACAGTGGGGCAGGGACATTCACACACACACAGCGTGAGAGGGACACACAGACCCACAGTGTGGGAGTGACACGCACACACACACACAGAGCAAGGGAGGGACACTCACATACACTGCAAGAGGGACACACATACCCACAGCAAGAGGGAGACACACACACACAGCGAAGGAGGGACACGCACACACACAGACAGCGAGGGTGGGACCACACACACACACACAGAGCGAGGAAGAGACACACATGCACATACACATAGCGAGGGGGCGACACATGCACACACAGCGAGGAGGGCCCCGCACACACATGCACAGCAAGAGGGACACGCACACATACACACAGTAAAGGGGATACACAAAGACACACAGCGAGGGAGGGACACACAGACACACAGTGAGGGAGTGACACTCACAGGCACATCAAGAGGGACACATACGCAGAGCAAGAGGGGGACACAGAGCAAGGGAGAGAAGGACATGCACACACAGCATGGGAGGGACACGCACACACAGCAAGGGGGGACATGCACTCACTCACGCAAGAGTGACACACACACACACAAACACACACGGGGGGGAACGGACACATACAGAGCGTGGGACACGCGCACACACACAGCGAGGGAGAGTCACACACATAGACAGCGAGAGTGGGACCACACACACACACAGAGCGAGGGAGAGGCACATACACACACAGAGCGAGGGAGGGACATACACACACAAACATACACACAAAGCAAGGGAGGGACACACACAGACACAGCGAGGGAAGGACACACACACACACACAGAGGGAAGGACATGCGCACACACACAGAGCGAGGGTGAGACATGCGCACACATACAGCAAGAGAGAGACACATACACACAACGCGATGGAGTGACACACACAAACAGCGAGTGAGGCACACGCAGTGAGGGGGGGACACACAAACACATAATGTGAGGGAGCGACACGCACGCACACTCACAGCGAAAGAGCGACACGCACGCACACTCACAGCGAGGGAGCGACACGCACACTCACAGCAAGGGAGCGACACGCACACTCACACAGTGACTGAATGAAATGCATACACACACACAGAGCGAGGGGAGGACACCCTCACACACTGCAAGAGAGGCACATACACTCACAGCAAGAGGGGCATACACACACACACACACACACACACACACAGAGCGAGGTTGAGACACACAGACACAGCAGGGTGGGACATGTGTTCAGAAAGGAAGAGGCGACACACACACACACACACAAACACACACACACAGTGAGAGGACACACACACAAAGTGAGGGAGGGTGACACGCAGACATACGCACACACACACACACACAGTGAGGGAGGGACGTTTCGTCCCCTGTCTAGGTGACTTCCTCAGGGAGCCTCCTGTGAAGCATTTCTGTGATCTTTCCTCTGACACTTATAGTGATTTGTATCTTCCGCTTCCGGTTGTCAGTTCGAGCTGTCCGCTGCAGTGGTCGGTATATCGGGTCCAGGTCGATGTGCTCATTGATTGACTCTGTGGATGAGTGCCATGCCTCGAGGAATTCCCTGGCTGTTCTGTTTGGCTTGTCCTATAATAGTAGTGTTGTCCCAGTCGAACACACGTTGCTTGTCATCTGCGTGTGTGTCTACTAAGGATAGCTGGTCGTGTCGTTTCGTGGCTAGTTGGTGTTCATGGATGCGGATTGTTAGCATGGGATTTTGTACACGACGTTGGTTTTGCTCATGCTGGGTATCGGGTCCTTCGTCCTGATGAGTTGTTGTCTGAGAGTTGCTGTTGGTTTGTGTGCTGTTATGAGTCCTAGTGGTCGCAGTAGTCTGGCTGTCAGTTCTGAAATGTTCTTGATGTATGGTAGTGTGGCTAGTCCTTTGGCTCGTGGCATGTCTTCATTCCGTTGTCTTTCCCTGAGGCATCTGTGGCTGAAATTGCGTGGAGTTTGAACCCATCCCGCAGCTCACCAATAGGAAAAACAACACACTGAGAAACCTACGAAACAAAACGGACAGATAACCAGGTTTGACCGACAGAGAATGAAAACTGAAAGCAACAACACCCCCAGATTCTATGGACTACCTAAAGTGCACAAACCAGACATCCCATTCAGACCAATAGTATTACTACCAGGGACACCATCACACAAACTGGCTAAAGAATTACAGCAGAAACTGAAACACCTGATCAGCGGATCCAGACACTCTGTACAGTCAACACAGGAATTCTTGGACATCATCAGAAATATCCACATCGACAAGGAAGAAACCATGGTCTCATTCGATGTAACGGCACTGTTCACCTCTATCGACAAAACCCTAGCCAGAGAAACAATAGCCAACCTGCTGGACAGACATAACAGGCAACAGGACGGTGAACCTATCAACAAAGATGGCATACTCAAACTACTGGACCTGTGCCTCACAACACACTTCACATTCAACAAACAAATATATGAACAAATCAACGGCACACACATGGGCTCCCCCATCTCTGGACTCATAGCAGAAGCGGTAATGCAAAGATTAGAACAAACAGTCTTATCGCAAATTCAACCCAAACTCTGGGTCAGATATGGGATGACACCTTTGTAATCATTAAAAACACAGAAATAGAGAACACACACCAGATCATCAACGCCACACTCACAGGAATCCGATTCACTGCAGAGGAAGAAAAGGACAACCAACTCCCATTCCTAGACGTGATGGTACAGAGAACACCGAACGGAGCATTCACCACAAAGGTTTACAAGAAAGCCACACACACAAACCAAGTCCTGAACTACGAAAGCAATCACCCCAACACACACAAACGTAGTTACATCAAGACACTGTTAAAAAGGGCCACAACACACTTCAGTATACCAGAACTACAAAAAGAGGAAGAAGAGAACCTGTACAAAGAATTCGCCAAAAATGGATACCCCCGCAATTTCATCCACAGATGCCTCAAGGAAAGACAACGGAATGAAGACATGCCACGACCCAAAGGACTAGCCACACTACCATACATCAAGAACATTTCGGAACTGACAGCCAGACTACTGCGACCACTAGGACTCATAACAGCACACAAACCAACAGCAACTCTCAGACAACAACTCACCAGAACGAAGGGCCCAATACTGAACATGAGCAAAAGCAATGTAGTGTCCAAAATCCCATGCAAGGACTGCACAAAATACTACATAGAACAAACAGGAAGACAGCTAATGATCCGCATCCATGAACACCAAATAGCCACGAAACGACACGACCAGCGATCCTTAGTAGCCACACATGCAGATGACAAGCAACATGAATTCGACTGGGACAATACTACTGTGATAGGACAAGCCTAACAGAGAACAGCGAGGGAATTCCTAGAGGCATGACACTCAATCACAGATTCAATAAATAAGCACATTGACTTGAACCAAATATACCGACCACTGCAACGGACAGCTGGAACTGACAACCGGAAGCGGCAGATACAAATCGCTATAAATGCCGGAGGAGACATCACAGAAGCGCTTCACAGGAGGATGCCAAGCACTGAGGATGTCACCTAGAGAGGGGATGAAACATCTGCAACACAAATTCCCAGCTCGGCGAACAGAACCACAACAGTGATCATGTAACTATACGGGTAATTCAGAGGCACGGGCTGTGAAACCAAGGCAGTTTTTAACACCCTACCACAGCCGATGACAGAGGTTAAATTCGAATGACAGAAATAGGAATAAAACCTAATTTCACTTAGGGAAGCCAGAAACCGTTAAGACATATTTTTATTATTTTGCTGATAGTCTTTGGTAAAGACATTTAACATTATTATCCAGTCCGAACTCAGTGTGACTTCAGAGGCACAGAAACATTTTTGGGTCCATTTTGTCTTGAAAAATGGCCGCGTGGTCAAGGACAATTAGTGATGGACAACAAATGCTGCCCTTGCCCATGATGCTGGCATCCCATGAAACAACAGCATTAAAGGTGAAATAAACCAAGGAACGGTGGGTGCTAGAGATCGAAAATAAAATTCTCCAGCGTCTGAAAGTGTTGGAGAATCTCAGCAGGTATGGCAGCCTCTGTCAGGAGAAATGCAGATAACGGTTTGAGTCCAGTGACCCTGCTTCACAACTGAAAGCAAACAGGGAAATAATATTATTTATCCTGGTATCATGGATGGGTGGGTTGGAGGGAGAGGTGGGGGCTAGGTTTAAAATGAATGGATGGAGAAATGGCCAGAAAAAGAGAGGAAAAGAAATGAAAAGTGAGCAAAGTGATTGCAGATGATAAACTGAAAGGAAAACAAAATGGCAAGTAATTCTCACATTTCCTCATTTCCATATTCCTGAATATCGCGTCCATTTAGATATGTCCCTGTTTAAAGTGAGTTAGGTTCCCTCTATCTCTCTTCTCTGGTGGTGCCCTTGCAGTTGCTGAGATATTGAGGAAGGTAACACTACATTGTCAACTGCTTCTTTGGAGAGGGAAACTCTTACTATGGGACTGTGCAGAGATGCAATGGCTTTCTCAGCCAGGAAGAGAAACTCAGGAATGGAAATAGTTTTCAACACTGAGCATGTGCACCTTCCGTGTGGGGAATTGACTTGATCCTGTCATTGGAAAATCAGTGGAGTTACTGGGAATGCTTATCTCGGGTTTGTATCATCAGCTGCTGGGTCTGGTGACCCCACTCTATACACTGCATATACAGAGTGTCTGGGTCCATGGTAAACAAATGGAGATAAGGCTCCACAGAAGGAAAGCTCGATATATAGGGAGGTGCAGGACAGTACATTATCTTCACTGGGACTTCCCGGGACATTTGTCTCAGCTGGACCAGGTGTCAGGTACGAAAGCAGTTTGTTTCAAAATTTAGGTGGTCACGGAGCTGTGTCCCCTCCTTCAGTATACTGTGTAACCTCACACCAGTGAGAGGACTGTACTGATGCTCACCATAAATTAAACTGGATTAATTCTGGAACTTTGCAGGCAGGGGTGATTAACATATCCATCATCACCGGAGGGCAGTCCTCCGATATATTAACTTTCTGACAGAACCCATTTGTCTGCTGAGAGCAATATATTGTGTCCATCTCCCTGAGGAAGATGTTGAACGAAATTTCCAGAAATAAAGGGAACAGAGTGACTGGTGAAAATGAGGAACAGCAGGAAATTAGAATTAATAAAAGGTATGTCTTTCAAAATCTCATTGAATTTAAGGTTGGTATATTACTGCATCTGATGAGCTTTAAAGCCAAGTATTGAGCAGGTGGCAGTAGAGCTCGTGAAAGAATTACTGATTATTCTTCGAAGCTGGTTAGATTCTGGAAAGGATCCTCCAGACTGGAAAGCAGCTATTGTAAACCTAAATATTTAAAACAGGACGGAGAGAGCGAACAGCAAACTAAACAGTGGTTAGCTTGATGTAAGCTGTGAGAAAAACATTGGAACCTTTTGTGAGGAATGTGACAACTAGACACTTGGAAAATAATGACATGATTCGGTAGAGTCAATCTAGAGTCAGGAAGAGGAAATGATCTTGATCTTTGATAAACATGCTGGATATTGTGGAGATTGTCTGTTGTGACATCGACAATTGAGAACCAGTGGGGATGAAGTATTTGAATTTTCAGCAGACGTTTGACATGGTTGAATACAGATGAATGGGGAATGTTAGAGTCCATGGGGAGGTAGGGGTGGAATACACCGAATGTATTAAAAGTTGGATAATCGAGAGAATGAAGAGAGTAGTGCAATTATCTGGAGTGAAGGATCAGTGTTTGTGCAGTAGCTCTTCACAAGATATAAAATATTTCAGATATGAACAAAAAATATCATCATTCACATTTATGATCATTAAATAGTGAGAGGTTGGGAAGTTCTGTTGTTGAAACAGACCTGGATGTGCTTGGTCATAAGTCACAAACAGAATTTTAACGCAGCAGGAAGTAAATGATATGTGGCTCTTCATGCAAAATGATTAAAGTATCAGAGTAAATGTATCTTTCCAAATGATAGTGTTTTGTTGAGAGACTGTAAGGTGTATTGTGTACAGGTTGAATCAGCTTTATAAATAATGATCTTGTCAGCGATTCAGTTCAAAGGGGTTTCACCAGACTAAACCCTGGCATGATGTTACCATGAGGAGAAATTGAGAAACTTGTGCTTAAAAAAATATGTTAAGGTGTTTGTGAGTTTATATTTAAAAAATGCTGAAGCACATTGAGTGTTGACGATACAAAATTGCCTTATTCGATCAATTAAAGGAATACCCAGGCAAATTCACATTTCCTATGTATTGGAGTGCAAATATATCTACTGTAAATATATTGGATGTTGCCTGTTCTAGTCGAGGAGAAATCTGCATGGTAACAGCATGTAGATTGTGGTTTTTGAGGGTGGTAGTGGTGGGCGGTTCAGCCAGTTACAGTATTGCAAACGGACAACGCAACAGAATCATCGAGCCTGCGATAAGAAAACATGCATCACTCTCCCTCACTACAAACTTCACGAGAGCAATGGCTGATGGGAGATGTGATCAATAGCTAGCGGTGCCAATATTCAATCCAGTCCAGTAGTTTTTGTGAACTGTAGGAACCATACTGAAAGCGGTTAAATTGAGCTGTTTGTTCAGTGACTGTGAATGATGCCAGTCTCCATGGATCCTAGTTGTGTCACTGGATGTTTTCCGTCTCCTATTAATAAGGGGCCTCTTGCAATAGTTTATGCCATTGTAGCAGCAGATGCATCAACTCCAACGCTCAAAGGGACACAGCTGCAGAGACACAAAAAGGAGATTTAAACATCTGAGAATAGTCTGGAATGATCCATTAATGGATCAGAATCTGAGAACATTAGACTGGAAAGCTGCAACAATGGACAGGAGTTTATCCTCGGGTCTTTTCTTTTTTTCCTGGTCTTGGTCAACATTATCAGGTCGGATATGGGCTGCACTGCTGATTATCCAGGCGGGTTACTATCCTATCCTCGCTATGGTTGGTGTTCCTGGTAAGTTTCTTCATCTCTATCCATTTATTAATCTCTTCAACCATGGCGAACTTCTTTGCTATTTCTATGAACTATATTTGACAAAGACAGAAACTATTGTCTTCAGTTTCAAATGCAAATTCCATTCTGAAATGCAAATTTCAGAACCGCCCTCACAAACATCTGAGAACAAGACTGTTCACAATACCGAAGTATCTTTCTTCCCTGAATTCATTTATGTCTCGGTATTCTGTCCATCACCAAACCAACCCACTATCAGCTCGATTATATGCCCAGTCACCATCTTGGTTTCAATGCTGACGCTTCATTATCCATTATCTATGCTTCAGTAAAATTCAGACGGTATGGTTCCACCTCTCTTCTAAGCAATCTTTCATGTGCAAATATTTCGATCACATCTTTGTTCTTGTCTCGAAAATAACTTAATGACAGGAACACTCTCTCAGAGCAGTAAAGTCGGAAGAAATGTAATTCAGATGCACTGGTTATTACACAGAAAGACACTGCCCCACATCCTA
Source organism: Chiloscyllium punctatum (assembly GCF_047496795.1). Taxonomy (NCBI): domain Eukaryota; kingdom Metazoa; phylum Chordata; class Chondrichthyes; order Orectolobiformes; family Hemiscylliidae; genus Chiloscyllium; species Chiloscyllium punctatum. Next base: position 108,356,447 of record NC_092750.1, on the reverse strand, counting down.
CCACAGACGATGTCAAAAAGTAAATACACAAGACAGGAATTTGGAAAAAAGCAAGTTTTACTAATAACAACCATTACATCTCCAGCATTTACGTTTATCTATTTCAGTGATGTCCTTTGGTAAATAGATCTTGCGTTACTCTATGGTCTGGTTTAAGATTGATGTGAGACCCACAGCAATGTGCTTGGTTCTGTACTACCTGAAAGAATGACCTCGCAGTAAATGACATTTGGTTAGGACAACAAATGCTGCCCCTGTCAGCGATGCAGACATTCCAAATAATAACAAAATTTAAGGTTATATAAAACAAAGAATGATGCAACAGATCAGAAACAATAAAGAACGAGAATGTGCCAGACAAACTGAGCAGATTTGGCAGCCCCCTCGGGTCGAGAGAAAAATAGAATTGGCAATTCGATTCATACATCAGAACTGAACACAGTTGGGAAATAGTGTGATTGATGTTGGTGACACCGACATCTGTTATGAAGAGGAGAAGGATTGAGTTGAATAGATGGAAAAAGAGAGAGATAGAGAGAAAGAAACAAACAAAGGGATTGTTGATGGTCATCTGTGATGGAAATAAAAACTGAAATTAAACAGTACTTATGTTTTTATTGTTCCCATATTATTGATAATCATGACCATGTAAGGTATATGTCAAAGTCCCTCCTTAAAGTTATTTATGTCTGTTGTTCTCTCTTCCCTGAGTGTGATCATCGTCTTTTATTCAGTAATGAGATGCTGGGCTAGTATTTAGGTCCCTTTCCCAATTGTCCTTAAGAAGGTGTTGGTGAGCTGCCTTCCTGACCCACAGCAGTCTGTGGGTTGTAAGTAGTCAATGCTGAGATCCATGCGGATTCATTTCTTTGAGGCTTTGAAGTTACTGATATAACTGGGTGACTGGCTTGGCTATTTCAAACTGCAACTGAGAGTTAACCATATTGCTGTGGAGTTACATGTAAGCCCGACCAGCTGAAGATGGTAGCTTCCTTTCTTGAAGGGCATGAGGGTGCAAGGTAGGACAATCGACATTGGTTTAATTGTTTCATTTGATTCTTAATTCCTAATATTTTATTGAATTTAATTTCCAACATTTGCGTTGTGGGATTCGGATCCGGTGTCTGGGTCATTACCTGATTCCCTGGATTAATATTCGGAGATAATACAGCTAGGTCATCGCCTCCTCAGTATCTCCAATCAACTCCAATGGCAACAGTGATGTTGTTGTTGGTTTGACTTTGCTTCATAAGGCAACTAAATGATTGGCAAAAATTGCCATCCTTCTCAGTTTGTATTTATGAGAAGGCGAGATGATGGGAAGTGCTCTTGGTGAAAAGGAGCTAGATGTCTTTGATCACGGGGCACTAACAGAATTCATGCAGAGCAGTCGGGTACTGGCAGGTGGAACTACATTGGGTTGAGATATCTGGTTGGCACGGACAGGTCCGACCGAAGGATCTGTTTCCATGCTGTGCATCTCTATAACTCTATGACTCAGCAAGTATTCAGCACAACAACTGAGTAGTATCGTTCATTACAAAATGATTAAAGAATAAGAGTGAAGACACCGTCCTGCAGTTGTGGAGTATACTTGAGACAGTAATTTCCTTCATTTATAATCAATGATCTCTTTGGTACAGAGAGACAGTGTAATGGAGTTTCTCCAGACTAATCCCTGCGGTGATGGTGTCGTGAGGAGAGTGTGAAGGAATTTGGCTGCCCTTTCCTTACCTCTCGCCGTTAGCTCAAGATGTTTCATTTGCAACTAATTTCTTGCCATCTCTGATTCTGTTGGTTTCTCCAGCAAGTTTATTGGACGAGATTCCGCTGTAATTATCTCTCCTTTCCTCACAGAAGCAGTCAGTTCCAATTCCAGCTTCTCTGCTAATTCATGCAACTTGGTCTTATTCATTTTTCGTAAAATTTCCAAAGTCACTGCATGCACACCCAGAAAACGTTTGGCGACTGAAATAGCCATTATTATTCTAAGTTTTCTCAACCCAATCAAACTAATACCCAAAAAGAAACATTAGACTTTCGATAAAATGCAGAAGAGGGGGAAAAAAGAAAGCAGTAGAACAGAGAGTAAAAATAAAAAATGGTAAAAGAGAGAGCAATAGGGGAGAGAGAAAGAGAGAACTTTTGAAGAACAAAAACTGACAATTAAAAAGGAAAGTCAGTGTAAAAGGCTGGAGATAACGGCTGAAGGTGTGCTTCGTTACGAAGAGAGTGAGGATGAGCAAGCCCCTGCTAGTCATAAGCCTAGTGAGAATTTGTTTGAGTATGTTCAAGCATCGCCTCAATTTGATGAGAAGAATGTGATGCCCTTTTCATCTCATTTGTAAAGTTGGCTAAACAAATGCAGTGGCCAGAGGCAATGTGGGTTTTGTTGATCCAAACGAAACTTGTAGGTAGGACTGTTGAGGTATTCACATCCCTATCAGATGAGGTATCTGGGGAGTATAAGGAGGATAAAAAAACATTTTGGCTGCATAGGCAACATTTCAGGAATTTAATGAGGGATCCTGGTGAAACCTACACTGAGTTTGTAAGGATCAAACAGACTAATTTCGATAGTTGGATAAGAGCTTTAAAATTCAAGCAAAGCTATGATGCCCTTAAAGAGGTTAACACTTGGAGGAATTCAAACTGCCTGAAGTAGTGCAAACTCAGGTGGAAGAGCAGAGAGTGTAAACAGCAAGGTTAGCTATTGAAATGGCTGATCATTATGAACTGGTCCATAAACTTGGTTTGGCTTCCAGAACCAGTTCTGGTCTCTGAGTGACAGAACTTGGAGCAAAGCGATATCCTCACGTGCAAAGGGAAAGGTAGATCACAGTGTAGATCATAAGGATAATTTACCACAGTAATAAAGAAAACCTTGAGGGGGACAAAGAAGTTAAAAACCTGTCGTGTTTTCATTGTAAAAAAGAGGGCCACACAAAATCACAGTGTTGATGGGCTGGGAGAAAACCAGATGTAGGATAACCAAACAAACTGGAAGTTTTGTTGGACTCGTAACAAAAAGCATAAGGGAAAGTAGGCAACTGCCTCAGAGTGTCCAAGATGATCAGTGGACGTGCCAAATCTGCAAACAAAACTTACATGAAAGGGTAAAGTTTATTCACATAGGCCAGGATTAATTGGTAAGAAGGTTTCAATATTAATTGACACGGGATCTTTTCAGTCTGTAATGCTGAGGGGTGAGGCTTTCTGCACTCTTGAGAGACTATTTCCAGAAAATGTGCTGGTAACAGGAATTCATAGTGAGGCAAAAAGTGCTCACTTATGTAAAGTGAGGCTAGAGTGTCCAGAGAAGATTGGAGCATGTGCGGTAGGTGTACTAGACCCCTAACTTTCAGCTCTAGGAATAAAATTTGTCCTTGCTAATAATATAGCTGCTTCACTGGTAGGCGTGCTGCTTCCTCTAGTTGAAAAGCCAGTGGAGGTGCGGGCAATGGAAGACCTGGAGAATATTTATCCAGGAATTTCACCTGATTGCATCACCAGAAGATCACAGAAGCAGAGGTTTAAGCAGGATAAAGGCACAGATAACGAAGCTGATGTAGAGTTATCCAAAAGTTTCTTTTTGATCTGATAAGTGGAAAACAGACGGAGCGAGTAGGAAAATATGAACGTAGTTTTAGCTCTGCTAAGCTGATTGAATTACAGCAAAAAGTTGTGGAGTTACAGAAGTTATATCAAAAGATATTTAGGAAGAAAGAGAATGAATGCATTCCTATGTGTTATTACTTAACAAATGATGTTTTAATGCAGATATGGAGATCAGCACACATTGAAGCAGATCAGACGTGCACAGAAATTCATCAAATTGTTTTGTCTGTTGGGTATAGAAAGGGAGTGCTGCGAGTGGCACGTGAGCTACAACTTGGAGATCATTTCGGGGTGAGGACATTACAGGCTGAAATACAAAGATATTTTCACTGGCCTGGACTTCACAAAGATGTAGTGAATATTGCCAAATGTCTCAAACATGTCACATACGCAGTAATAAAACCTGCAACTTTAATACCTATTCCAGCATTTAAGGATCCTTTCACAAGAGTCATGATAGATTGTGTAGGTCCCCTATCACAAAGACTAAGTAGGAATAAGTATTTCTTAACAATAATGGATGTGTCCACTAGATTTCCAGAGGCAGACCCATTATGTAGCATCACAGCGAAAAGAGTTGTAGAAAAAAAGTACTTATTTTATACCTAGGTACGGACTACCAAGAGATCCAGATAGATCAAACCTCACATCCGCACTATTCAAGCAGGTGATCGATAACTTGGGAATAAAGCAATTCAAATCTGCTACATAGTATTCGGAATCACAGTGAACATGAGTGAGATGGCATCAAACAGTGAAGACCATGTTGAGGATTTATGGTCAGGATAATCCAGGTGATTGCGGTAAGGAAATTCTTTTTGAACTATTTGTGATCAGAGACGCACAGAATGAATCGACCAAATTCAGACTATTTGAATTATTTTTTGAGCATGAAATAAAAGGACTGTTAACATTGGTTAAGGAGAAATTAATAAGGCAGAATTCAGAGACCACCCATTTGGAGAATGTCAAATTTTAGGGAACGATTAAACAGCGCAGAAGACTGAATCGTTTGGAGATTGGAGTCCCTGATGGTCACGGCTGTGAACACAACCTTCTGCAGTTTCTTACAGTTCAGGGCACAGCGGTTGCCGTACCAGACTGTTATGCACCTGGTCAGTACGCTGTCAATGTTGCATCTGTCGAAGTAGTGCATGTTGAATTTTCTGAGCCACCCGAGTGTTCTTGACTGTCACACCTAGGTTGGCAGTTATCGTCACTCCGAGGAAGTTGATGCTCTGTACGTCCTCAACCGTTGATGTAGATTGGGGCATACTCCCCGACTTTCTTAGTGAAGTCAATGGTCAGTTCTTTACTTATGCCAAATTTGAGAGAGAGGTTTTTATCATTACACCATGCCACCACACCACTATGTCCTTTCCGTATTCTGACTCGCAGTTGGTTGTTATACCTCCTGCTTTGGTGATGTCAGCAGCAAACATGTAACTGGCGTTGTTTGGAATTTAGCAACACAACCGTGAGTGTATAGGGAGTACAGTAGGAGGCTGAGGGCAGAGCTGTGGGTGCACAGGGAGTACGGTAGGGGGCTGAGGACACAGCCATATGTATACATGGAGTACAGTAGGCGGCTGAGCACACAGCTGTGGGTGCACAAGGAGAACAGTAGGGGGCTGAGCGCACAGCCGTGGGTGTACGGGGAGTGCAGTAGGGTGCTGAGTACACAGCAATTGGAGAACAGAGAGTCCAGTGGGGAGCTGAGGACACAGCCGAGGGTGTACAGGGAGGAGAGTGGGAGGCTAAGGGCATAGCTGTGAGTATATGGGGAGGACATTAGGGGGCTGAGGGCACAGCCATGGCTGTGCAGGGAGTAGAGTAAGGAGCTGATGACACAGCCGTGGCTGTACAGGGAGTACAGTAGGGTACAGAGGACACAGCAGTGAGCTTACAGGGAGTACAGTATGGGGCTGATGACACAGCCGTGGCTGTACAGGGAGTACAGTAGGGTACAGAGGACACAGCAGTGAGCTTACAGGGAGTACAGTATGGGGCTGATGACACAGCCGTGGCTGTACAGGGAGTACAGTAGGGGACAGAGGACACAGCCATGAGTGTACAGGGAGTACAGTAGGGGGCTGAGGACACAGCTGTGGCTGTACACGGAGTAGAGTAGGGGGCTGATGACACAGCTATGGATATACAGGCCGTACAGTAGGGGGCTGAAGGCACAACCTGTGTGTAGGGGGTACAGTATGTGGATGAGGGTACAGCCGGGGTGTACACGAAGTGCAGTGGGGGGCTGAGGACAGAGTCTTGGGTGTGCAGGGGTTACAGTAGGGGGCTGAGAGCATAGTTGTGTGTGCACAGGGAGTGCAGTAGGGAGCTGAGGACACAGCCGTTTGTGCACAGGGAGTACAGTAGGGGGCTGAGGGACACAGCCACGTGTGTACAGGGAGTACAGTTGGGGACTGAGGACACAGCCGTGTGTGTACAGGGAGTACAGTAGGGGACTGAGGACACAGTCGTTTGTGCACAGGGAGTACAGTAGGGGTGAGGGCAGAGCCGGGGTGTACGAGGAGTACAGTAGGGGGTTGATGACACAGCCCTATGTGTATGGGGAGTACAGTTAGGGGCTGAGGCCACAGCAGTGGATGTACTAGGAGTACAGTAGGGGGCTGAGGACACAGCCAGGGTGCACAAGGAGTGCAGTAGGGGGTTGACGGCACTGCCCTGTGTGTTCGGGGAGTACAGTAGGGTGCTGAGCTCACAGCCCTGTGTGTGCAGGGAGTGCAGCAGGGGGCTGAGGGCACAGCCATGTGTGTACAGGGATGCAGTAGGGGACTGAGGGCACAACTGTGAGCGTACAGGGAGTAGTGAAGGCAGCTGAGGGTACAGCCGCAGGTTTAGAGGGAGTATATTTGGGTCTGAGTGCACAGCTGTGATTGTGTACAAGGAGTACAGGAGGTGGCTGAGGACACAGCTGGGGTGTACAGGGAGTCCGGTAGGGGCTGAGGACACAGCTTTTGCTGTACAGGGAGTACAGTAGGGGGCTGAGGACATAGCCGGGGTTACAGGCAGTGCAGTAGCGGGCTGAGGACATAGCTGTGTGCGTACAGGAGTACGGTAGAGGACAGATGACACAGCCTTGGGTGTACAGGAGTACATTAGGGTGTTGAGAACACAGTTGTGGATGTACAGGGAGTACAGTAGGGGTCTGAGGACACAACTGTGGGTATACAGGGAGTACAGTAGGGGGCTGAGGTCACAGCCGGGGTGTACAGTGAGTACAATAGCAGCTGAGGACACAGCGTTGTGTGTACAGGGGGTACACTAGAGGGCTGATTACACAGCCTTGGGTGTACAGGAGTACTGCAGAGGGCTGAGGACATAGCTGTAGGTGTACGGGGTGTACCACAGGGGGCTGAGGACACAGCTGTGGGTGTAAGGGGGTGTACCATGGAAGCGGAGGACACAGTTGTGGGTGTATGGGGAGTCCATTATGGGGCTGAGGACACAGCTAAGGGTGTACGGGGAGTACAGTAGGGGACTGAGGGCAATGCTGAGGGTGTATAGGGAATACAGTATGGGGCTGAGGACACAGCTGTGGGTGTATGGGAGCACCGTGGAGGCAGAGGGTGTACAGGGAATACAGTAGGACGTTGAGGACACAGCTGTGGGTATACAGGGAGTACATTAGGGGGCTGAGAGCATAGCTGCGGTGTACAGGGAGTACAGTAGGTGGCTGAGGACACACTGTGGGTTTACTGGGAGCACAGTCGGGGGTTGAGGACAGAGTTGTGGGTTTTCAGGGAGGACAGTATTGGACTGAGGGCACAGCTGTGAGTATACGGGAAGTGCAGTAGGGGGTTGAGTGAACAGCTTTGGGTGTACACGTGGTACAGTATGGGGCTGAGGATACAGCCGTTGGTATACGGGAGTACAGTAGCGGTAAAAAAAGCCATTTTATCTGCCTTTGAGTTTGTTCCAGAAAGCTATAGACAACAATTCAGGAATCGAAGGAAGGATCGTGGTCACACCTACATTGAGTTTGAAAGGATCAAACAGACTAACTTCGATAGTTGGATACGAGCATTAAAAATCAAACAATACTATGATGACCTTAGAGAGATAAGTATTTAGAAGAATTCAAAAATTCACTGTCTGAAGTAGTGCAAACTCGTGTGGAAGAACAGAGAGTGTAAACAGTAAGGTTAGCAGCTGAAGTGGCTGATGATTATGAACTGGTTCATTAGACTTGGTTGAGCTTTCAGATACAGTTCCAGTCTACAAGAGATAAAAATTGGAGCAAAGAGATATCCTTACGTGCAAAGGGAAAGGTAGATCTCAGTGAAGATCATCAGGATAATTTACCACGGCAAAAAAGAAAAACTTGAGGGGGAAAAATTAGTTAAAAAAAACTCTGGTGTTTTCATTGTAATAAAGTGGGCTACACAAAATCACAGTGTTGTTGGGCTGGGAGAAAACCAGATGTAGGAAAACCAGATAACCACACCAGCCTAGACATTTTGTTGCACTAGTAACAAAACGCACAAGGGAAGATAGGTAACTGCCTCAGAGTGTACAAGGTAATCAGAGGACCTGCCAGATCTGCATAAAAAGTCTACATGAAAGGGTAAAGTTTATTTACATAGGCCAGAAGTAATTTTGTAAGGAGGTTCCAATACTAATTGACGTAGGATCTTTTCAGTCTGTAATGCTGAGGGGTGAGGATATATGCACTCTTGAGAGGCTATTGCCAGAAAATGTGCTTGTAACAGGAATTCATAATGAGACAAAAAGTGCTCCTTTATGTAAAGTGAGGCTAAAGAGTCCCGAGAAGTGTAGATAATGTGTGGTAGGAGGACTGGACACATTCTCAGCTCCAGGAATAAAATTTGTCCTTGCGAATGATATAGCTGATTCACCGGTAGGCGTGCTGCCTACTCTAGTTGAAAGTCAGTGGAAATGCAAGCAACTGAAGACCTGGAGAATGTTTATCCAGAAATTTTCCCTGATTGAATGATCACAAGATCACAGATGCACTGGTTGAAGCAGGGTATAGGCGCAGATAAGGAAGCTGACATCGAGTTAGCCAAAAGTTGTTTTTGATCAGTTGCGTGGAACAGAGAAGGAGCAAGTAGGAAAACATGCAAGTATTTTTCGCTCTGCTAAGCGCATTGATTTGCAGCAGAAAGATGAGGAGTTACATCAGTTATATCAAAAGGCATTTAGCAAGAAAGAGAATGATTGCATTCCTGTGTGTTAATATTTAACAAATGATGTCTTAATGTGGAGATCAGCACACATTGAAGCAGATCAGACGTGGACAGAAATTCATCAAAATGTTTTGGGTATAGAATGGAGGATGCTGCGAGTGGTTTATGAGCTACCACGTGGAGATAATTTCGGGGTGAGAACAATACAGGCTGGAGTACAAAGGTATTTTCACTGGCCTGTACTACACAAAGATGTAGTTGAATTTTGCCAGACGTCTCAAACATGTCACACAGGCAGTAATAAGACCTGCAACTTCAATACATCTTCCAGTATTTGAGGAATCTTTCAGAAGAGTCTTGATAGATTGCGTCGGCCCCTACCTCAAACACAAAGTAGGAATAAGTATTTATTAACAATAATGGATGCGTCGACTAGATTTCCAGAGGCAATCCCATTATGCACCATCACAGCTAAAAGAGTTGTAGAAAAAAATACTTCATGTTTTTACTAGATACGGACTACCAGTAGAGATCCAGACAGATCAAACCTCACATCTGAACAATTTAAGGAGGTGATGGATAACTTGGGAATAAATCAATTCAAATCTACTGCGTACTATTCGGAATCTCAGGGAGCATGAGAGAGATGGCATCAAAAACTGAAGACCATGTTGAAGTTTTAAGGTCAGGATTATCCAGATGATCGCGAAAAGGAAATTCCGTTTGAACTATTTGTGATCAGAGACGCACAGAATAAATCGAACAAATTCAGTCTGTTTGAATTAATTTGCAGGCATGAAGTAAAAGGACCATTAACATTGGTTAAGGAGATATTAATAAGTCAGAATTCAGAGACCACCCATTTGGACGATGTATCAAATTTTAGGGAATGATTAAATAGAGCTGGGGAGTTGTGTAGACAGCATTTAAAAGTATCGCAGCATACAATGAAACAGGAAGTGGATCAGAAATCACAAATTGGCAATTTTGCAATTAGGAATAAGGTATTGGTGTTACTTCCAGGAACAGTTGAGCCATTAGAAGCAAGCTTTTGAGTACCATATCAAATTGGGAAGAAATTGAATGAAGTGAACTACTTTGTACAGACTCCAGACAGGAAGAAATCTCACAGAGTGTGTCATGTGAATATGCTCAACAGGTATTTTGATAGGGAAGGAAAGCAAGAGGAGAAGGTATTAATGATTACAGCATAGAAGGAAGGATTCTGAATTAGACATTCCTAATATCAAATTGAACAATGAGAAAGTTGCCAAAAATTGGGATAAATTATTAAGATACCTTCCACAAGAAAAGCATAGTGACCTTAAAGAGTTATTACGGTATCTTGGAGAGATATACGGAAATAAACTGGGAAGTACGACCATAATTGTGCATGATGTAGACACAGGAGATGCTGTTCTGATTAAATAACATCCTTAAAGGCATTATCCTCTAAAGTTGGCACAGGTTCAGAAGGAAATAGAGCACACGCTCCAAGATGGCATAATCGAAATGAGTTACTGTGCTTGGAGCTCATATATAGTCATGGCGCCAAATACAGATATTACCCAGTGGACATGTGTGGACTATCACAAACTTAACTTCGTTACAAAGACTGATGCATATCCAATTCCATGTTTGGAGAACTTTGTCGAAAAAGTGGGAGAAGCTACTTGCATTTCTAAGTTGGACTTGCTCAGAGGCTACTGGCAAGGACCTCTGTCAGAGAGAGCAAAGGCAATTTCGGCTTTCATAACACTAAATGGATTCAGTTCAAAGTTGTGGCATGTGATATGTAAAACGATCCAGCCACCTTTCAGAGACTGATAATGAGGTCATTGTCGGATTCCCCAACTATGTGGTGTACATTGATCACCTGGTAGTTTTTAGTCACTCTTGAAAGGAACATTTACAGCATTTATCGGACTTGTTTGATTGACTTCAGAAGGCAGGCTTGCTGGTAAACCTAGCTAAAAGTGAATTTGAGAAAGCCAAGTCACGTTCCTGTGTCATGTTATTGCACATGGACCAATGGCCCCATGAGATACAAAAACGAAAGTAGTTGGTGAATGTTCCACACCGTCGACAAAAATAAATATGTAATACTATGGTTCCTGGGATTGGCTGGATTTTACTGAAAGTTTGTGCCAAACCTTAAGCGGTGTGGCTGCTCCACTCACCGAATTGTCAAGGGCAAGAACTCTCAGTGGACAGAGGACTGTCAAAAGGCATTTTCCAGCCTAAAACCTGTGTTAGATACTGCCCCAATATTAGCTACACAAGATTATACGAAGTCCTTCAAGGTGGCTATCGATGCCAGTGATGTTCAGTGTTCCTGCAGCAGGATGATGAGGGAATAGAAAGACCGATCGGGTGTTTTTTCTGGCAAGTCGAACGGACATCAACAGAAATGTTCAACAGTGGAGAAAAAGACTTTAAACGTGGTGTTGGCATTACACCATAACTGTGCTTATATTACCAGCAATGCATCTGAAACAATCGCATACACTGATCACAACAGATTGACATTTGTGGAAAAATTAAAGACAAAAACGCCAGACTGTTTAGATGGAGCTTGTTATTGCAGCTGTTCAATCAGACAATTGTGCATGTGGCAGATCGCGAAAACGTGAAAGCTGATGACTTGCTGAGACTAGAATGAGATACGGAGGTGTTCGGTGGTGGGTATACAGCAGCCTGGTTTTGTATGGATTTGTGCATGTTTGAATGTTTACAATTAGTACAGTATATCTGTCAGTTTTAAGACTACTAACTGGGTCTGAAGGGTTAAAAATGCAGCCACCTTTGATCATTGATGTTTTTTTTAAGGGGTGAAAGATGTGTCACAAAGCAAGTCCCTTTTTGTCTAAAAGCTGTTCCTTGGCTCAAGTAGACTCTGTCCTTGGTTTTTTTTTCAGAGGAGCAATAAAACGGGGCCAAGTTCCAATCAGAGCTGAAAATTGTGTTGCTGGAAAAGCGCTGCAGGTCAGGCAGCATCCAAGGAGCAGGAGAATCGACGTTTCCGGCATAATCCCTTCCTCACTTTCTCCAAGCTCCCATCAGTCTGGTTTGGTACAGAGATGAAAAGTACTTTCAGAGGTCTTTTATTTATATGGAAACAGATGAGACTTCAGGCTAAAGTGGCCATGCTTTATAAGTGACCAGTGTAATGGACGGAGAGTGGGGAGCGATTTTAGCTGAACTCACTGAGCTGCGCAGTTTTCAGTTGAGTCCTGAACTGGGAAGTTCAACTGGGAGCTGTGTGGAAACTCTCTCTCTTTTCTGACCTTCAACTTCAACCTGGAAGTTTGTGTTCCATTTATACTGTTTTTTATTATTGGGAGTTTGCTTATTGGGCCATTTGTGTGTATTCGGAATAGCATAATTAAGTCTAGCTGAATCAGTTGAATTCTGTCGTGATTTTTTATTCTGTTCTTTGTGTTTCATTGTGTAATTTTATGAATAAAGTTTTTGTCTGTTTCAAAATCTAGTAGTCAACCTAGCTAAATTACCTCCGGTAATTCTCATTGTACACTTACTGAAACAAACTGCAAAGGTATGCTCTGGGCTGCCTGCTTAAAAGTGTTTGGAGTAGTCTAACCTAGTTCATAACATCTCGGAGATTGAAGATGCCTCTTGGGACTTGGCACGAACCATTCACTTTCCCTCCTCATGGTCAGCAAACCACGTTAACATAGCACGTGTGTACCATTAGCAATGGGGCCAGGAGGAACAACATGGAGCAGTCTGTCTTTGCAGTCTATGGCTCATTGGTTTGTCGTGTTGCAGCAACAATGACATCCTCCAATTTCAGTCTAACAGTTTGGAAAGGGCTGATTGGCCTCTTCTGTTCATGTGTCAGTGTCTGGAGGAACTGAATTCTTCCTCCTGGCCCGAGGGCAGAGGTTCAAGGACTTCAGTGGGCAACCCTTAGTTCCTGCCTACCAGCACGCTGTGCAGACTAGACTCTATCTTCCTGGGTTGTAGGAGACAAACAGAAGGCTGGAAGAACACAGCAATCCAGCAGCACCATGAGCTGGGAAAGTCAACATTTCAGGTATAACCGTTCTTCAGAACTGGGTTGGGGGGTGGGGGAGCTGCAGATAAAGAAGGAAGGGAGTGGTTTGGGTGGGGAGATCAGGGAGATGGTCAGTTCCGGCTATGTGGACATAAGTGCTATGTGCAACCTGGTTGGGCGATGGGAGGCATGAATCCGGATGGTAACTGAAAGGTAGTTGTTAGGTGAAATGGAAAATCTCCCAGTCACTTCCTATTTCAATTCTCTTTACTAATGCCTTTCTGACATGGCCATCCTTGGCCTCCTCCATTGCCACAATAAACCAAACCATAATTTGGAGGAACAAGATCTCATCTGTTACCTGTGCAGCCTGCACCCCGGGGAATCAACATTGAATTCTTCAATTTCAAATAACCTCCCTTCCAGTCCTCCGACTCCCTTCCCAGGCCCTCCCCTCCCGTCCATTCCTCTGAGCAACCTTTGTCCAGCTACCAACTGGATTCAGCCCTTCCATCAACAACTCGCTGATCCCCTTTATCTGTGTTCACTAATCCCCACCTCGCCACTCTGCCTCCTCCTTCCTCACCCGCACTTTATCTATAGACCCCCTTACTCCCATCCACAGTCCTGACGAAGGGTTATATCCAAGGCATACGCTCCTCAAAGTGTTAATGCTGCCTTGCTTATTCTGTTCTTCCAGCTCCTGAGTGTGTAGTTTCGATTCCAACTCCTGCTTTTATTTTAAATTGTCTTCTTGTGTAATAGGCAGGAGTGAGTGAACGCATTGCACCTCTTGTTATCCAATAGATCTGATGGGCTGAATGGCTTTCTTATATTACTGTGAAACTAGCTAGACTTGCTGAAGGGGTCCCTCTTTCTTTTAACTGTGGAAATGTTTAATCTCCAGCAGTGCTTTTAATTCATGTTCCCTATATATTAACAGCACAAGCTTGAATGTTGTCCAGATTTGATTCTTTAGTACCTTAGGAGGTGACTTATTGTTCTGAACATTGTATAATCTTGAAAGAATATCCCCACCTCTGATTGCATGAAAGAAGGAAAGACATTGATGAAGCAGCTGAAGATGTTTATGCCGAAGAAGTTACCCTGAGGATTGCCCACAGAGATATCCAGGGACTGAGAGGATGGATGTCCACCAGCCCCATTGTGCTCTGAATGATCCAACCAGTGGGGAATTTACAACTGATTCTCATCAAGTTCAATTTTGTTCAGTCTCCTTGACATCTTGCTCAATCAAATACTGCCGTGATATCAGGGCCAGTCACTTTACACTGTGTTCATATTTTCTATTCATGTCAATAGACCAAGGTATATGTGTGGGGAGTAGTTCCTTCTCTCAGGGAATAGTGATGGTTGGGGCCAGACAGTTAGGGGAGGCTACATCACTGAACTGTTTGGGGGGTGCGAGTGGGTGTCAATGGGTTTTGACCCGTCAGGGAGTCGACAGCTACAAAAAAATGGGCATGAAAGAGAAATTGCGGCCGAGTGCAAATCAGCCCTGACTTACTGAATGGAAGAGCAGGTCTGAGGGGTTATGTCGCCTGGTTTTATTCCAGCATACTCCATAATCCAGTCACTTTGTGACCTCTTCTATTTCCTGTGTTACTGACTTCAAGTAGCTGAATAGATTGATCCTGTTGCTGTGCAACTGGATACTGGTGCTGCATGATCTGGTTCCAGTTTTATAGGCCCTAGGGGCTTATTGGCCTCCTCCTGAAATTGTATATCAGGCTCCAGGGGCTAAAAGCCTCATTCTGTTCTGCTGTAACTGAAATCCATATCGACTGAATCTACTGCCAATGGAAAAATTGAGCACAGCAGATGCTGGAGATCAGTGTCGAAAAGTGTGGCACTGGAAATCACGGCAGGTCAGGCAGCATCAGAACAGGAGAATCGATGTTTTGGATGTTCCTGATTAAAGGCTTATGTCCGAAACATAGATTCTTCTGCCCATCGAATATGCCTGACCCGCTGTGCTTATCCAACACCACATGTTTTAAAATCTACTGCCCCTCACAACTCAATCTTCCTGGTCACATCATCCACTTACTTCAAGAGAATTGTCAGGAACAATCTTCCTCGCACAAAGCCACACTTACTATTCCTAATCAAAGCCTGTCTTTTTAAATCCATGTACATCTTATCCCTCAGAACCTTCTCAAGTAACTTACCTACCACGGATGTTAAACCTGCTGATCTGTAGTTCCAAGGCTTTTATTTGTTCAGTTCTTCTTGAATAAGGGCACAACAATTGCGATCCTCCAGTCTTCGGGACATTACCGGTGGTTACTGATGATAAACATTAAAAGCCAGGGTCCCCGTAAATTCTTCTGGAGCCCCTTGAGGTGTTCTTGGATATATCGGGTAAGGACCATGAGATTTATCCACTTTCAAACATTCGAGAACGTCCAAAATCTCCTCAACTATGATATAGATTGGCTCTAAGATATCACCACTAACTTCCTCTAGTTCTCAAGTCAACATGTCTTTCTCCACAGTAAACAGAGAGTAGAAATATTCGTTGAGGACTTCACCCATCACTTATAGTTCCACACTTACTTGTCCACATTGGTCTTCGAGGGGTCCTATTTTCAATCCTGTTTTGATTTTTTAAAAATATATTTCAAGTACCTTTTTGGATTCATCCTAATCTTCTCAGCCAAGGCACTTTCTTGCTCTCTTTTCACCCTACTGATTTCCTTCAGCAGTAAACTCCATTATCTCTTATATACCTCCAGGAATTTCTTTGTTCCCAGATGCCTGGACCTGAGCCATGGCCCAAGTACGAACATGAACCGGTGGACCAGTTTTGTCCTTCTCCATAACTATTTGAAAATTAATAGAACCACGGTTAATGGTCACAAAGTGCTCCCCCACTGTTAACTCAATCACCTGTCCTGCCCTATTTCCTAAGAAAATTTCGTGTTTCTCTGTATATTGCTTGAGGAAACTTTCCTGAAGCTTTTATCAGATTCTATCTCATCAAATCCCTTAACGCTCTGGCCATTCCAGTCTGTATTCGAAAAAATAAAAGCCCCTATTATGAAAACCCTATTGCTCTTGCAGGTTTCCCCTCTCTCCCTGCATATTTATTACTCTCATTCCTGTTGATTATTTGGGGGCCTATAGCACATCCCCAATCACCTCACGAACATTTTCCTATTTCTTAACTCCACCCACAAAGCCTCACTGGGTGATTCATCAGTTATTTTATCTCTGATTACTGCTGTGGTACTCCCCTTAATCAGAAATGCAACTCCACTCCCTTCCTTCCAATATCTCTGTCTCACCTAAAGCAACTGTACCCTGGCACATTAAGCTGTCAGTCCTATCCATCACTTAGCCATGTTTGTGTAATGGCTATAATATACCAGTCCCACCTACATTTCCACGCCCTGTGTTCATTGGCCTTACCTGTATTGAAATAGTGCAATTTAATCCAAAAGGCATTTCTCTCTGTCATTTTCCAGCCTAAATTTACTATTTCTGATGACTCTATCTCCTTCCAGCCTCGCACTTGTCTCCCTGCTCTGGAGGATACCACCCCCTGCCGATCTAGTTTAAACCCACCCTGGTAACACGAGCATAACTGGCAGCCAAGATATTGGTGTCCCTTCCAGTGCATGTCTCGGACGGTAATCTCCCTCTAAGGAGATGACCAATGTCAAGGTTTTTTTAAAAATGTTTCTCCGAGCTCTCTGTAATCTCACTCCAGAACCTCGGCCCTATTTCAACGGGTATCATTTGTGCCAACGTGCATAATGATTTCTGGATGCTCACCCAACCCCTTGAGAATGTTCAGCAGCCACTTGTCGACATCCTGGACCCGAGTAGCGGGGAGGTAATCCACCATCCTGGATTCCCGTTTGTGGCCACAGAATCTCCGAATGTCCCTCTAACAATCGACCCTCCTATCTTTAACGACCTGTTTGCCTTTACCCTTTCCCGCTGTGCCCCTGAGCCAGTGCCAATCCCACCAGCCTGACTATTGCTGCTTTCACCTGAACGGGCATCACCCCCAACAATCCAAAATGGTCTACATGTTATGGAAAGGAATAGCCACAGGCTATTTCTGTACTCTCTGACGACTCCCTTTGCCATTCCTGGTGGTCGCACAGCTACTCTCTACCTGGAATATGACGGAATCAAGGATCGCCTCTTGGATTAAATTGTGTTTATTTAAATACAACAGGACTGACAGGTAAAGCTCATGAACCGAGGGCGATGAACGTTGACTGGAATATTGCAGTCATTAAAGAAACATAACTTGGGCTGTGTCTTGGGTGTGGCCACCACCACTAAAGCACTTATCTATGAAGTTCTGAGTATCTCAGATGACCCTGAGTGCATCCTAAATAACCTTCAGCCAAACAAGTCCGCACCGAGCCTCCAAAGAGCAGCCCACGCAGACCCACTCCCCTACACTACAGGCAAATTAGCACGACCAATTCACCTAATCTGCACATCTTTGAACTGTGGGAGGAAACCGCATCATCCAGAGGAAGGCCATGCAGACACGGGCAGAATGCACAAACTCCACACAGACAGTTGCCCGAGCCAGGATTTGAACCCTGGTCCCTGGCACTTTGAGGCAGCAGTGCTAACCACTGAGCCACCGTGCCGCCTAGCTCCAGCTCCCTAACACGGTCTCCCAGGAGCTGAAGCTGGGTGCACAGTCCACACGAATAGTCATCAGGGACAGTGAAAATCTCCGTGAGCTCCCACATGAAACAAGAGGATCGTGTGACTGCCCTAACTGCCATCTCGACGGCTATAACAATAATGTTAAAAGGACTTTATTTCAGTTTCCCTGTACATTTTGCTGAACTGGAGCTGTCTGAAGCCTCTCGTGTCAAAGCCTTACTGCATACTCTGCAACAACGGCATGTCTCTCTCCCCCTCCATATATAGTTTTGGCCAGCGAAGGAAGGAGACACGACAGTGATGCAGTGTTTAGGTCTTCAAGACTCCTTGACACCTGGCCACTGACTTCCAGGTCCCCAGTGCACGTCTCTGATTGGCCTTGGAGGGTGTCTTGCTGAGATCTTCCTTCTGGAAGTGGTGACTCTGTCAATGCAAATCCTCACCCCGACAGGCAATCTGTGTTGTCGCAGTCCCCTCATACTTTCTGTCTATTAGTATCGCGTTTATGAATTCCTTGAATCCCTCGAGAGAGGTGATGTTCTTGTGAATGCAGGGCTATTGGAAAAGATGACCATTAGACATAGGGACAACAAAATGTCTGTCCTCTAAATGAGTCTGTGTTTCCTTCGATTCGGTTATTTTTATTTTGTTAATCCCCATTCCACTTTTCTGCAATTTCCCCGTAACACTTGTATAAAAATCTGTCTGTCTCAGCCTTGAAGATATTTAATGATCCAGCCTCAACAGCCCTCCAGATTTTCTGCAATTGTTTCCCTCTCACTGATGTGAGACTTGGTGGTCTTTAATCTGGTGATTTGCCCACTCTATCTTGCATAAACTTCCAATTCTTCCTCAGCTCCTGTATCAATTTGCTCAAGGGTCAGACGGTCACTCTCCCTGAATCCAGTAACAGCTTCTCCAAACTCAAGATCGATTCGGAGGATGTATTTAACATATTCTCTGTCTCTGTGGACAGACTGTCCCCTTAGTCCCAAACACTCCCATTCTTTCCCACGTTAGCGTCTTCCCCTGAATACACCAAAAATATGACTTTGGATTCTTGCTAATCTTACCCGCTAATGTTTTATCATCCCTCCTCCTGCTCTTCCGCTGACTTTTGAGTTTAGCCCTCCACTTTCTGTATTCTTTTAGGGCAATCATTGACCTGCTCACTTGGAACCTGCTTTAAGCTTCTCTTTCCTTTTTCATCCTGTTCGGGATTTGTGTCGACATCTGAGGTTCTCTGGGCTTGTTTTCCTAAATTTTAACTTCGGTGTAACATGCTGGGCCGAGACTGTCATCAATTCAATTTTAATCAAATGACCCCCCAACCCCCGCCCCAACTTGTTCTGTTATAGTTTCATCCAGAAGCAACTGCACTTTGGCAGGATTCTGTCATTTTTTCAATAAAATCTGTCTACCCAATCCAAAAAGCTTTTATGATTCAAACATTTTGGGGTCTTTTCCTTAGCCAAGTCAAAATGTGTGATATCACAGTCACTGGTCCTATAATGCTCTCCCACTTTTGCCTGGAACATCTGACTGGCTTCGTTCCCGACAGTGAGGCCCAACGCTACACTGCCCATTGTTGTATCTGCTCTATGTTGATTTAAGGATTTCTCTGGAATAAATTTCAAAGCACCTGCTCCCTCTTAAGAAATTATCACTACCATAATGAATGTTTGGAATTGAAATGCCTAAATATAATGATCCTATTAATGTTTTTACACACCTCAATAACTTGATTATATACCTGCTCCCGTACTTTCCTTTATCTGGGGGTCTACAATATATCCCAAGCAGTGTTTCTGTCATGGTTTTGACACTGAGCTTTAACCACCAAACCTCATTAGATGATCCTTTCAAGATATCGTCCCTTCTTAAGCCAGTAACTAAATCCATAATTTATAAGCCAACACCACCTCCTCTTTTACCCTCTCTCCTGGCCTGACTATATTTCTGTTACCACAGAATATTGAGTTGTCAGCCATGACCTCCCTCGAACACATCTCTGTAATGGTAAAAATGACACACTTCCACATGTCATCTCGTTTCCTTGTCATATCTGTCTGTCTGATAATATTCCCAGCATTAAGGTAAAGCACATCCAACCTGAAATATATTACCTGGAATACTCTGTATCTCGGAGTTCTTCAGTCATTCACTGTTGGTTATCAAGCTGCCTAATTCATGAACCAAAACTGTAAATCTGCGACTGAATGAATATTTGTTGAGTTGTAATTTCGTTTTTAGTAAAAGTGTTCATCAAATGCAGCTTTTCAGAACTGAACAGTCAGCTCTAACGACAACGGGTTTCCGCTGATTAATTGCCTGCTCAGTGTGCAGAGAGGACAGCCCTCAGTAATGGAGAACGTGAGGACTGCAGGTCCTGGTGATCAGAGTCGAAAAGTGTGGCGCTGGGAAAGCACAACTATTCAGGCATCATCTGAGGAGCAGCAGAGTCAAAGTTTTGGCACCCCCCTCCCCCCGTCCATGAGAAAGGCATTTGTGCCTTCCCATGTTTGCCATTCCATAATACACAGGATATTGGGAACCATACTTGCTCAGGAAGGCAGCACTGTACAGAGCCCTGAAATGGAAAGCAGTCAATCAGTTGGTTAGACAGGGAGTAAACAAGTTGAGGTCAAATACAGACTGAGGATAGATAAAGGATAGATAAATCCCTCAGCCACACGGGAAACACCCTAAGTTACGACAGGAAGAGAGGAAAGAGATTTCTGTGCTTTTGGCGATGGTCTTTGCGTCTTCACTCTCCATTTGAGAAGCGTCTGTTGATTGGAGTGTGGCAAATGTTAGTCCCTTGTCCAGGCAAGGGAACAGGGATTATCCTGAGAATGACAAACCAGTCAGCCTTACATCAGTGTTGGGCAAAGTATTGGAGACGATTCTGAAAAATCAGAGTTTGATTAGAAACAGTCAGCATGACTTTGTGAGGGGCAGGTCATAACTCACAACTCTTATTGGATTCTTTGAGGATTGGATTAAACGCACTGAAGGAGAGAGAGCAGTGAATGCGGAGTGCATGGATTTTAACAAGGTGTTTGATAAGCTTCCCCGAGGTAGTTTCATTCAGAAGGTAAGGAGGCATGACATACAGGGAGTCGTATCCGTCTGGATAGAGAATTGGCTAGCCCATAGAAGACAGAGGGTGGTGGTAAATGGGAAGTCTTCAGTGTGGAATTAGGTGTGCAGTGGTGTTACGTAAGGATCGGTTCTGGGACCTCTGCTGTTTGTGATTTTAATAAATGACGTGGATGACGAAGTGGAAGGGTAGGTTAGTAAGTTTCATGATGTAACACCAGTTGGTGGAATTATGGATAGTGTAGAGGGCTGTTGTAGTTTGCAACAGGACATTTACAGGATGCAGGACTCAACTGCTTAGTGGCATATGGTGTTCAATATGGGAAAGTGGGATGCGATTCATTTTGGAAGGTCGAAGTTGAATGCAGAATACAGGGTTAGAGGCAGGATTCTTACATTGTGGAGGAACGGGGGATCAAATGGGCAATGGCGTAGCTCCCACAATGTTTCTACACAGGTTCATAAGGTGATTAAGAAGGTGTTTGATGTGTTCAATAGCCGAGGGATTGAGTTTAAGCGCTGGAAGGTTATGCGTCAACTATATGGAGCCCTGGTGAGACCACACGTAGAATATTGTGATCTATTCTGGTTGCCTCATTGTAGGAAAGATGCAGAAGTTTTGATGAGAGTGCTGAGGAAATTTATCAAGATGCTGCCTGGACTGGAGGGCATGTCTTGCAAAGAAAATTTGAGGGAGCTGTGGTGTTTTCCTCATTGGAACGAAGAAGAATGGAACGTGACTTGACAGTGGTGTACAAGATGATGAGAGGCATAGATAGAGTGGATAGCCAGAGACTCTCCCAGGGTGGAAATGGCTACCTCGAGGGGTTATGATTTTAAGGTAATTGGAGGAAGGTTTAGGGGAGATGTCAGAGGTAGGTTCTTTACACAGAGAGTGGTGGGTCTGTGCAATGAACAGCCAACAGTTGTAGTAAAATGAGCTATATTAGGGATATTTAATTGGATAGACACATGAATGATAGTATAATGAAAGGTATGTAGGTTAGTATGATCTTAGAGTACATAGAACATAGAACATAGAAAAGTACAGCGTAGTACAGGCCCTTCAGCACTCGATGTTGAACCAAACGAAGCCGACCTAACCTACACTAGCCCAATAACCTCCATATGCTTATCCGATGCCCACTTGAATGACCATAAAGAGGAAGAGTCCACCAGTGATACTGGCAGGGCATTCCATGAACTCACAACCCGCTGAGTAAAGAATCAACCCCTAACATCTGTCCTATACCTACCACCCCTTAATTTAAAGCTGTGTCCCCTAGTAACAGCGGACTCCATACACAGAAAAAGGTTCTCACTGTCAACCCTATCTAAACCCCTTATCATCTTGTACACTTCTATCAAGTCTCCCCTAAACCTTATTTTCTCCAATGAGAACAGACCCAAGTGCCTGAGACTTTCCTCATACGATCTTCCTACCATGCCAGGCAACATCCTGGTAAACCTCCTCTGCACCCGTTCCAGTGCATCCACATCCTTCCTATAGTATGGCGACCAAAACTCTACACAATACTCCACATAAGGCCGCACCAGAGTCTTATACAACTGCAACATGACCTCAGGACTCCGGAACTCAATTCCTCTACCAATAAAGCCCAGTACGCCATATGCCTTCTTCACAACACTATTTACCTGGGTGGCAACTTTCAGAGATCTGTGTACATGGACACCAAGATCTCTCTGATCATCCACACTACCAAGTAGCCTACCATTAGCCCAGTAATCCATCTTCTTGTTACTCCTACCAAAGTGAATGACTTCACACTTACCTACATTGAACTCCATTTGCCACCTTTCTGCCCAGCTCTGCAACTTATCTATATCCCGCTGTAACCTGCCACATCCTTCTTCACTGTCCACCACTCCACCCAAATTCGTATCATCCACAAACTTGCTCACCCAGCCTTCAAGCCCCTCCTCCAGGTCATTTATAAAATTGACAAACAGCAATAGTCCCAAAACAGATCCTTGTGGAACACCACTAGTAACTGCACTCCAACATGAACCTTTACCATCAACTACTACCCTCTGTCTCCTTCCAGCCAGCCAATTCCTAATCCAAACCTCTAATGCACCCTCAATGCCATACCTCCGGAATTTTTGCAGTAGCCTACCATGGGGTACCTTATCGAACGCCTTGCTAAAATCCATATACACCACATCTACTGCTTTTCCCTCGTCCACTTCCTTAGTCACCTTCTCAAAGAACTCAATAAGGTTTGTGAGGCACGACCTGCCCTTCACAAAACCATGCTGACTAACCTTGATCACATTATTCCTATCCAGATGTTCATAAATCCTATCCCTTACAATTCTTTCTAAGACTTTGCCCATAACAGAAGTGAGACTCACTGGCCTATAGTTATTAGGGCTGTCCCTACTCCCCTTCTTGAACAAGGGGACCACATTCGCTATCCTCCAGTCTTCTGGCACTGTTCCTGTAGACAACGACGACATATAAATCAAGGCCAATGTCTCCGCTATCTCCTCCCTAGCTTCCCAGAGGATCCTAGGATAAATGCCATCAGGCCCAGGGGACTTATCTATTTTCACCCTTTCCAGTATTCCCCGGAGCTCTTCCCTGCATACCTCAAAGCCATCCATTCTACTTAGTTGTGACTCAGTATTCACATTGGCAACAACGTCCTGTTCCTGAGTGAATACTGACGAAAAGTATTGATTTAGTGTCTCTCCAATCTCCTCTGCCTCCACGCACAACATCCCACTAATATCCTTGACTGGACCAATACCTACCCTAGTCATCCTTTTATTCCTGACATACCTATAGAAAGCCTTAGGGTTTTCCATAATGCTACCAACCAAGGACTTTTCATGTCCCCTTCTCACTGGGGGAAGCTGTGGGTGGGAGATCTCCTGAGGTGATGAGGTTCTGTATGGTCTGGGAGATGATGGTTTGGTGATGGGGGTGTGGTCATGGTCGAGGGGGCAGTAGGAAGAGGTGTCCTCGAGTTGGCGTTTGGCTTCAGCGGTGTAGAGGTCAGTGCGCCAGACTACCACAGCGCCCCCTTTATCCGCTGGCTTGATGGATAAAAAGTCAAGGGCCAAAAGGCCTGTACAGTGCTGCACTATTCTATGTTTCCAGTTTCAGCCGGCTTGTGGATTCCCCTTAAATTGTTGAATGTGTGAGGGAGTGATATGTATGAGATCAGGAAACTTTGGAGGGGTGTAAGGCCAAAGCCTCCAGTTGTGGTGTGCATTGTTACAGGCACCTGAAAGCCAGTATATTATTTGTGTTTACTTAGACCAGACAGTATCCACCAAGTTCAGTTATTAATGTGAATTTGGATTGCCGTTTGCTGCTGGTTACTTCACATCAGTTCGACTGTGTGGTCCATGTAGTAACTCTGATCATTCACAGAGATGTACAATTTTATTTTAATACTGGAGAATGTGAAGGTGACATTTAGTAGATATGGCTTTAGAGACACAAGGAACTGCAATAGAATGTCAACTTGTTTACGTCTTCATCCATGCCTGGTCCGGGGTGCAGATGTATGGAGTCTGGGAGGCAGGTCAGGTTTCATCACTATAGGTAACTTGTATGGTGTGATTCTGGCTCTCAATGTCAACACGTCTGCTCTCTGGGCCAGGCTCTGACTGAAGATGAATTTCAAAACCTGGTTGCTGGTCAGCCATTAGTATTTAACCTGGACAATATTTGTACCGACACTGAGACCAGTTATAGTCTGTTGGCGGGTTATCCACCTACCCAAGGAAGGTTCCAACTGATTTGTTTTGAAGTGATATTTGCCTGACTGACCTGAAGCAGGTTAGAAGCTCCATGCACAAATTTTGGAACAGGCCACTGAGTCTCTCTGTATCACAGGCAGCTGTGAGGTCCATTAACACTGTAAATTATTTCAGCTAAATTGGAAGCAAGTTTCAGCGTAGCTCATTGCAAGATGTTGAGTTTACTGACACCGAACAATAATCGGATATTTGCTATAGTTCATGAATTGGGCAACAAGAAGATGATGTAAAAACATTAACTGCAGATGCTGGAAACCAGATTCTGGATTAGTGTTGCTGGAAGAGCAAAGCAGTTCAGGCAGCATCCAACGAGCAGCGAAATCGACGTTTCGGGCAAAAGCCCTTCATCAGGAATAAAGGCAGAGAGCCTGAAGCGTGGAGAGATAAGCTAGAGGAGGGTGGGGATGGGGAGACACCGGCACCAATCAACCACACTGCCCCGTGGCCCAACATTTCAACTCCCCCTCCCACTCTGCCGAGGACATGGAGGTCCTGGGCCTCCTTCACCGCCCCTCCCTCACCACCTGACGCCTGGAGGAAGACTGCCTCATCTTCCGCCTCGGAAGACTTCAACCCCACGGCATCAATGTGGGCTTCGACAGTTTCCTCATTTCCTCTACCCCCACCTCACTCTAGTTCCAAACTTCCAGCTCAGCACTGTCCCTATGACTTGTCTGGCCTTGTCCTACCTGCCTGTCTCCTTTTCCACCTGTCCACTTCACTCTCTCCTCCCTGACCTATCACCTTCATCCCCTCCCCCACTCTGCCATTGTACTCTATGCTACTTTCTCCCCACTCCCACCCTCCTCTAGCTTATCTCTCCACGCTTCAGGCTCTCTGCCTTTATTCCTGATGAAGGACTTTTGCCCGAAACGTCGATTTCGCTGCTCGTTGGATGCTGCCTGAACTGCTGTGCTCTTCCAGCACCACTAATCCAGAACAATAAAATGAGAACGATAATCCTTCAACTGGACTATAATCTCTTAAATCAATTATGGTGATTCTATATTTATGGAACTAAAATTTTACTCCTGTCAAGATTTTCTTACACAGATATAAAGCAGGTACATTTTATTTTATCGAAGAAACAACATAACTCTTGTGGTAAGAGAATTAGATATTCAATGTCAGGATTCAAAGCAATGTTTTGCCACTCCAACATTTAAAGTGGTTGGTTTTTGGATAATTCGATGTTCAGAGTGAGCAGAAGATTGAACATACAAATAGAATTAGCGTTCTTAAACATTTATGTATAATCAATCAGTTTAATTTCTCACTGAAATGTACGATCTTCAGCTATTTGCCAGCAATTTAAAATGACAATAATTCAACATGAACTGTGAATATTAAACCAAATAAATTATTTGTGTCATCAAATATCAGTGAACAATAATTTGAAAACTTCCAATGTTTAGAATGAATGGTATTTAATATGAAATGTGGATAGTGAAAAAAAACCAACAAACATAATATCGTGTCAGCGAAATGTCAAAGCTTTCCAAAGGGCTTTGTGCCAAAGCAATGATATATTTGTTTTAGTAATTGGAATACAACATGTAAAATATTGATGTTCTGAGTAACAATTAGACTTCATAATGAAGCTGACCTTGCAATAATTTTAAATACTTAGGCTGCACCAAATAATCAGATATTTGTGAGCATTTACAATGTGAAATACTTGGATACTGACTTTTCTTCACAGCTGACACTTGATAGAATACAAAACTTCAAAGTACAGGAGGAGGTCATTGGCATTATGCATGAATCAGCTCCAAAAATGTCTCCCAGCACCTCCCATATGCCAGCCCTCTCTCTGTTGCCCGTTAAATTAATAATTTCCAAATATTGGCGACTTAGTCATGGGCGACTTCAACTTCCCAAATATTGATTGGAAGCTCTTTAGATCAAGTAGATTGGACGGGGCGGTGTTTGTGCAGTGTGTCCAGGAAGCTTTTCTAACGCATTATGTAGATTGTCCAACCAGAGGGGAGGCCATATTGGATTTGGTACTCGGTAATGAACCGGGACAAGTGGTGGGCTTGTTAGTGGGTGAACATTTTGGTGATGGCGACCACAATTCTGTGACTTTCACCTTGGTTATGGAGAGAGATAGGTGCGCACAACAAGGAAGTTTTTACAATTGGGGGAAGGGAAATTACGATGCTGTAAGACAGGATTTGAGGAGCATACGTTGGGAGCATAGGCTGTCAGGGAAGGATGTGGTGGAAATGTGGAACTTTTTCAAGGAGCAGATACGACGTGTCCTTGATATGTATGTACCGATCAGGCAGGAAAGAAATGGTCGTGTGAGGGAGCCTTGGTTGATGAGGGAGGTTGAATGTGCAGTAAAGAGGAAGAAGGAGGCTTACATAAGGTTGAGGAAACAAGGTTCAGACAGAGCAGTGGAGGGATACAGGATAGCCAGAAGGGACCTGAAGAAAGGGATTAGGAGAGCTAAGAGAGGGCATGAAAAATCCCTGGCGGATAGAATCAAGGATAACCCCAAGGCATTCTATGCGTATGTGAGAAACCTGAGAATGACGAGAACGAGGGTAGGTCCGATCAAGGACAGTGGTGGGAGACTGTGTATTGAGTCGGAAGAGATAGGAGAGGTCTTGAACAAGTACTTCTCTTCAGTATTTACGAACGAGAGGGACCGTATTGTTGAAGAGGAGAGTGTGAAACGGACTGATAAGCTAGAAGAGATACCTGTTAGGAAGGAAGATGTGTTGGACATTTTGAACAACTTGAGGATAGACAAGTCCCCCGGGCCTGACGGGATATATCCTAGGATTATGTGGGAAGCAAGAGAGGAAATTGCAGTACCGTTGGCAATGATCTTCTCGTCTTCACTGGCAACTGGGGTGGTACCAGGGCACTGGAGAGTAGCGAATGTTGTGCCCCTGTTCAAAAAAGGGAATAGGGATAACCCCGGGAATTACAGGCCAGTTAGCCTTACTTCTGTGGTAGGCAAAGTAATGGAAAGGGTACTGAGGGATAGGATTTACGAGTATCTGGAAAGACACTGCTTGATTAGGGACAGCCAGCACGGATTTGTGAAGGGTAGGTCTTGCCTTACAAGTCTTATTGAATTCTTCGAGGAGGTGACCAAGCATGTGGATGAGGGTAGAGCAGTGGATGTAGTGTACATGGATTTTAGTAAGGCATTTGATAAGGTTCCCCATGGTAGGCTTATGCAGAAAGTCAGGAGGCATGGGATAGAGGGAAATCTGGCCAATTGGATAGAAAACTGGCTAACCGGTCGAAGTCAGAGAGTGGTAGTAGATGGTAAATATTCAGCATGGAGCCCAGTTACAAGTGGAGTTCCGCAGGGATCAGTTCTGGGTCCTCTGCTGTTTGTAATTTTTATTAATGACTTAGATGAGGGAGTTGAAGGGTGGGTCAGTAAATTTGCAGATGATACAAAGATAGGTGGAGTTGTGGACAGTGAGGAGGGCTGTTATCGGCTGCAGAGGGACTTAGATATGATGCAGAGCTGGGCTGAGGAGTGGCAGATGGAGTTCAACCCTGCCAAGTGTGAGGTTGTCCATTTTGGAAGGACAAATTAGAATGCAGAATACAGGGTTAATGGTAGGGTTCTTGGTCAGGTGGAGGAACAGAGGGATCTTGGGGTCTATGTACATAGATCTTTGAAGGTTGCCACTCAGGTGGATAGAGTTTGTAAGAAGGCCTATGGAGTATTATCGTTCATTAGCAAAGGGATTGAATTCAAGAGTCGTGAGGTGATGTTGCAGCTGTACAGAACTTTGGTTAGGCCACATTTGGAGTACTGTGTGCAGTTCTGGTCGCGTCACTTTAGGAAAGATGTGAAAGCTTTGGAGAGGGTACAGAGAAGATTTACCAGGATGTTGCCTGGAATGGAGAGTAGGTCGTACGAGGATAGGTTGAGAGTTCTCGGCCTTTTCTCGTTGGAATGGGGAAGGATGAGGGGTGACTTGATAGAGGTTTATAAGATGATCAGAGGAATAGATAGAGTCGACAGTCAGAAACATTTTCCCCGGGTACAACAGAGTGTTACAAGGGGACATAAATTTAAGATGAAGGGTGGAAGGTATAGGGGAGATGTCAGGGGTGGGTTCTTTACCCAGAGAGTGGTGGGGGCATGGAATGAGCTGCCCATGGGAGTGGTAGAGTCAGATTCATTGGCGACCTTTAAGCGGCATTTGGATAGGTACATGGATGGGTGCTTAATCTAGGATAGAAGTTCGGCACAAAATCGTGGGCCGAAGGGCCTGTTCTGTGCTGTATTGTTCTATGTTCTATGTTCTATATATCCAGTTCTCTTTTGAATCTTCATTGACAACTTTCCCAGTCAGTCAAGTCCAATTTGTAACAATTCTCTAAATAAAAACACTTTTCCTTATTTCACTCCTCGCACTTTTGCATATAACCTTGAAATTAGAATTCTTTGGTGCTATAATGCCAACTAATAAAGTACTATTTTTCACTCTGACAGTTTATTCATACTTTTGTGCACCGCAATAAACTCATAAACTCTGTTCTGCTCCAGGAACAATAAGCCTTGCAAGAACTATAACAAACACTACAACGGAAAACAAGCAGAAAACTAGTCACCAGGATATATGAACATCAACTAGCCAGAAAATACAGGATCCCAATACTAATTTCTTACGTACTGATGAGGAAATACGCCACTTTGACTAGGTCTGTATATTCATTCTAGGACAGGCCAAACAGACACAAGCACAAGAATTCCTAGAAACATGGCATTTCAACCGGAACTCCATCAATAAACACATCAATTTTGATGTCATCTCCCACCCTCTGACGAATAGGGCCGGAAATGACATCATGGACAGAGGAATTTACATGACCAACGCAAGGAAACCGAAACACTTCAATAGAATGTGGCAGATAACACCAGCACTTCACTGGAGGTTCACTCACTGAGTACAGTCAATGGAACAAACCAGGAACTGCCATTAGCTATTGCTTCAGAATATATCAGTGTTCATGGCTGCCACCACATAGAATCATTGAATGAAAATGCGAGCCTGCATCACCAAGGGTATATCCAAAGGCTTTTTGAAACATTTGTGAGATTATCTGCTCCATCACCCGCTGAGGAAATGCACTCCAAACACATGTCACCAGGGGCAGAACAGTGGCTCAGTGGTTAGAACTCCTGCCTTCGAGCGCGGGGACCCAGGATTGATTCCAGCTTCGGGTGACAGCCTGTATGGATTTTGCACATTCTCCACATGTCTGCGTGGTTTCCTCCAGGTATTCCGTTTTCCTCCCACAATCCATAGATGGGCAGGTTAGGTGAATTGGCCGTGCTTAATTGCCCATTGTGTTCAGGGATGTGTAGGTCAGGGGTAAATATAGGAGGAACGTGTTTGTGTGAGATATTCTTTGGAGGGTCAGTGTGGATTTGTTGGACCAAAGTGCCTATTTCCACACTGTAGGAATTTTATATTCTCTGTCTGTGCCACCCTCCCAGTTCAAAACAGACTCACAAATCCTCTCTCAATCCCCTGCCTTTCACTTTAAGTATATATCCCTTTGTTTTTGACCCTTCGAGTAAGGGAAACAGCTGCTGTCTGCTCATCATTTCCTTTCCCCTTCTGCTCTTGTACACCTGTACCAGGTTTCCTCCTCAACCTTCCCTGCTGCAATGAAAAAAGGAGCAAATTTAGCCCTTGCAATTCACAGTTTGAGTACTCATTTGTCTTGATAAATGTGAGACGATGAAAATCTGAATTAACAGTGTTAAACTTCATCGGATATTAATCTGGATATAGAAATCATCTGTTTATATCGTCCTGTAGCCTAACCCTTTCTACTTCACTGTGAACCACCCATTTAATCTTTTTGTCATCCCCAATATTAGTTACCATTCCACTGCCCCCATCTTCCACATTCTCACCATCATCATTTATGAATATCACAAACAAACCTTGATTTCCTTCCTGTTCTCCAGATGTTATTCACAGAAGAGGAATTAGGAATTCCAGTCTCTTGCTATTCTTATTTTGGGGAATTTACATAGTGATTTAGTTAACACCTATTATGAGGGAACTGCTAATAGCATTTTCGACACAGAATTGAATTCACCTTTTTGACTCTGCCCCTTAGCATGTCTTATTCATAAAGCGTGTACCTAATTTAAGATGAACTAGGGTTTGGCCCCTTGCACTGGAACATAAGCCATTTGTGTGGCACTGTTCTTTGTATCAATAGTCAGAGCTGAAGAAGTTTTTCATCTGCAGGATGGATACTGAGTCAATGCTTGAATCAGTGAATGTGATGAGGATAACTATTCAATTTAATTCTACGTTATGGGCAAACTGCAGGAGATCAAATCATGTTCTCATGTCTACCTTGAATTGGAAGCAAATACATATTGTTAAAAAATTCAAAAATGTTGGGATACCATGCTCGGGGGAAAAAATTTAATCCGCACTTGATGGAGATACAAAAATACAGAGTGAATGTGCAATCTGATCAAGAATCAAGTATAGAAAATGAAGTACATCAAATCTTAATTTTCAATGGAACCAGATCCCAATTTTCCTGAATGGTGATATTTTTCACCCAACCTCACATTTGCTAAAGCAAGTTTTTCCCAGTCACTAAAACTTCATTAGCCACTCTTCCTCGGCCTTCTGACTCTTTTCTTACACTCCTACTTCCCTTGCACCTCCCCATCTGCAGCTACATACTCTTCCATTAATGATTTCTCTTCACATCTTTCTTCTCCCACTCCCACTGTAAGTTACACCACTTCCCTAGTTACTCCCACTTCCACTGGCCCTTCCTTTCCCTGTTTGCTTTCCAACAGGGGTGATGGGAACTGCTGGCTTCTGTGCTGCTATTGTTCATCAGTGAATGATGAGATTGGGATGATCAATGTCAAATAGGAACAGACAATAGTGTGTGTCTGTCACCGTCCAATGCACCGTAAACATGATGGTTCTGTTCTCTATACAGAGTGGAACGTTATTTCTGTCTCTGTGTCACACGCTTAACCAAACCAGCCTCATCACAAATAGGACAAACCTCACCTCAGAATCAGACGACCATGCATCAGTTTTTCCTTAAACGTTGTCAGGACAGTGACCACATTGATCAAATAAGCCGTGTACTATCATTTTGCTCTTTACCATTTTAACTGATTTTCCAATGCCATTAGAGGTGAGATCAGAGTAACTTGCCTCGCAACTAAGTAATATTTGACTCATGTAGCATCATTAACCCTCAGAACACTGTGGTTAACGGGAATCAGAGGAAATTCTGTGCTGGTAATTTCCTCAATGAACAATGAAACCTTCCCTAGAGCTATTGGGAATGACAAATAAACTCTGCCTTTGCTACTGCAATCCAAAACCATGGATGGATTTGTCTTATTAATAACATCATTTGTTTTCACAGTTTGGTCTAAAGTGTCAGAAAAGTAAGACCTTGCTGGTTGAGTTTCACCCCAATGAAATCAGAGAATTCCAATAAGATAACGATAATTTTCAATTACTTTCTGTGGACTGATCGTGCGATGTCAGTGCCACTGAGATCAATATTTTCTCTGCCCACAGCATCTCATCAAATTGACTCAAGGTTGCACCATTCCACAATTTTACATCATTCTCCAGCTCATTCGCTGTGCTCGCCGGCTATACGAGGACTACAAGGTGGAATAACTTAGAGATGCCTATGAGCTTCTGGAACCTGTCACCCCACCCATGCCTTGCGCTCTGAGACCATCCCCTCCCCCAAGCCCACCTCCTGTCGTGTATTCACCATCCCTCCTAAACTGCCACGCTGTAATGCTGAATGTTCTGTACTCTGCAAAGTTCTCAGCTTTATCCTTCTGCGCCCCCTTTAATGAATTGCAGGAACGACATAATGTTGAACTCCTCTTCCACTGTCTTCTCCTCGGTGTCCAGTTGTTTGGGCAAGAGTCCACTCTCCATCCCAAAGACCCTTCCCCCAGCTACAACACTCTCCCTCCACCTGCACCCATTCCTCTGGTGTTTACTTTGACTCAATCTGTTCTTTGAGAACTTTCAATGTGACACTGGTTGTTTTAATTTCTCTGCATCCCCCTCACCCTATCCCACGTATCACTGGTCAACTATCACCCTCTGAACAGTCTATAAGCTGTATGCTTCGATCCACCCCTGACTGTGTTAATCAGCCTGTGTCGATAAGGGTGATGCTGCTGTAGTCTGGTGAACTCACCTCTCCATTTCAGAGGCTGAGTGCCAGCTCTCGGATACTTCCACATATCACCTGCATAACCCTGCCATGGCATATCAGGCCATTTTATTAACTAAATCTGACAACATTTCATCTGGAGATTCCCACCCACTCGCCCCCACCTAGCAGTATTCCAGGACATTTCCACGCAAGCTGGATGAACAACACCCCATTTTCCATGCACGGCACCTGCAGCAATTCAGACTCAAAATAATGTTCAATAATTTTCGGGACTGGACTCCTCAAAGCCCCCGACCCATACCCCAGGCCTAGTACTCACCCCCTATTGTTAGCTATTAACAGTCTCCATTTACAGCTATTCAGCCTCTTCTGTATATTAATCAACATTTTCAGGGCTAACATCCGTTCTGAGGAAGTGCCACTGAAATAGAAATGTTAATTCTGATTTCTCTGTACAGACGCAGTTAGACTCGTTACGTCAGCTTTTTTCTCTCATTACGGATGCTGCCAGACCTGCTGAGATTTTCAAGCATTTTCTCTTTTGGTTACAAATTACTGGAGATTCAACTCAGATAGCAGCTTTGCTTATATCGTTCAGATCAGTCAATTTGTCACGGTTCAGAAAAAAAAGAAAAAATCGATAGAGGGTAGCTCAGCAGGTCTGGCACCCTCTGAGCAGAGATACTTAGAATTAACCTTTGATTCCAATATGACTTTTTCAGAACAGGGTTACATCATATTCGATATGTTCACTTTCTTTATCTCTGCAGATACTTCCTCATCTGTGGCGCTTCTTCACCATTTTTTAATTTGTTTTTCATGTTTCTGTATCACTATATTTCATGTTTTTTGACAGGGCTACATGCTGAATTCGGTTATATGTGGACAATGTAGTCCTTTCCTGTTCCTGTTATAGCTGGTGTGTCTGTGACACCTGTGTTACAGCCGAAATCTGTTGCTTCTTTAAGATTCAAAGGAAAAAAGAATATTTTTCTGAATATCCTGTAAATCTCAGGAACTCCACTTTGTTTGAAAAGACATTTTAGAGGCAGCAGAAATTTCATGAGATAACAGGAATAAATTATTGATGGTGGAGCACTCTGTGTCCTTCGTTGAACTCGTTTGTCTTATTTACAGCAAAAGTGGGGGAAACTCAGCCCATTGTCTCTTCCAGTTTGGAACGACTATATCTCTACTGTTAGTCTCCTGCACTGTCCCCATAGCCCTCCACATTTTGTAATTAGTGTCTGCTTTTATTTTTAAGTATCCTGCCGGATATGAACAATATGATCAAGCTCAAACCAAAAAAAAAGCAGACCTTAGAGGGCAAGCTCAGCTGGTCTGGCAATATCTGTGAAGAGAAATCAAAGTTAATGTTTCTGGTCCAGTGATCCTAATCGAACTGTATTCCCAATGATTAAGTGGTGTGTATATTAGATAAAGCTCACTTTATCACATTTAAAATGATCCTGTTCAGTTCACATTGTCATTCAGCATTGCATCTCTCAAATGTTGGCAGTTTCCTTGTTGTGCATTAGATTTAATTCTGTTTGGAAGAAAGAGTGATGATGACTGGGGAATATCATTGTACCCCCCCCCCCCCCTCCAAGCAGTCTCCACAGCCACTATCCCATTCCGTCCTATCTCCCAGCGAATGTCATGATCATCCGAACCTGACTCATTAATTCATAAGTCTTAATGAATAAGTTCATTGTAATTATCACTTTTGGTGTCGACTGAGGCCAAAATGCGTAAAAAAGTACGGTCTTACACAAATAAAACTGCATTTAGAAGTTTGTCAATTTGTATAAATAAATTACTGAAGCATATTCCCTAGTTGCCTTATTAGAGCAGTGAGAGGAACATTCAGAGAAGTCCAAACTTCCTGTCTATGTTCAAGGCGACTGTGCCCAGTGACAGTGTTTTGGCTGGCGGTTGTTCCCGTGGAGGAGAGATCCGCACAGAAGCAATATCCTGATTGTGTTTATTTTGGTGGGTGGAGGGATTTGGGGACAGATGGTAACAGCAGAATCATCTAGCCTACGAAAAGATAGCATTCATCTTTCTCCCTCACAACTGACATCACTAGAGCAATTGGTGATGTGAGATTTGACCAATAGCCAGCAATGTCGACATGTAGTCGAGTCCAGTTATATTCTGAACTGAATGTGCTGGATTAAAAGCTGGGACTGTTTGCTCAGTGACTGTGATTAATGTCAGTCTCCATGCAATGTAACTGTGTCACTGGAGGGTTTCCCTCTCCTATTGGTGAAGGGCTTCATTCAGTGCGCTATCCCAGTGTAGGAGCAGATGCATCAGCTCCAACAGTAACAGAGATCAACAGCTGCGTACACAGAGAGAGGACAGATCTGAATCTGAGAATAGCGGACTGGAACATTACAACAATGGAGAGAAGGTTTTTCTTGAATCTTTTCAAGTGTGACTCCTCTTCAGAACAGAAAAGGATTGAAAAATGTGCTTTTAAATCCCTTGACCGCAGTAGAGGAGGGGTAACGGGAAACAAGATGATGTAGAGGAGCAATGCCACTGACAAATTGACTTTTATTTCTGGTAAAAGAGAATCAAATGTAAAATGAGTATTAATTAGATGTGAAGGGGGAAATGGGTTCGTTAATTAACTGCAAGACAAACGATTCACAAATAGGGCAAGTTCATTGAGAGACCAGGAGAAAGAATGTGTGAAGAATGGAGACCAGCCATAATGTGGTCAGGCTGTGCAAGTATGGAATTGAATAAAACTTCCATCAGGATAGAACGTTCCAACGTCTAAAGTGAGATGTTATTCGAGCTTGGGTTTTGCTTCATTGGAGCATTACAGCAACCCAGGACTAAAATGTTTGCATGTGAGTAAGGTAAGTTTTTGAAATGGGAAGCAATGAGAAGGTCAGGGTTATTCCCACAGACAGAGTGGGAGTGTTCCTCAATACAGTTTCTGTTTGGTCTCCCCAATATAAAGGAGACTGCATTGTGAGTAGCAATGACAGGAGACTGGATTGAAAGAGTACAAATGAAATGCTGCTTCTTCTGGAACATGTGTATTGGGTTGTTAAGAAATAACAGATGTGTCCGCCATTTCTTCAAATGTCCAAATTTATTTTTTCTTATATTTAGACCACCTAGTTCCACAGCTTGGAGAGAGGAAGTACTATAGGTGCGGGAGGCCAGAGTTAATATACTTGGAGCTGGATAAACACAGCAGACCAGACAGAATCAGAGGAGCAGCAAAGGCAATATTTTGATCGTGGACCTTTCGTCAGGACGGGTGAGGGGGAGGGGAGCCCAGAAATGAAGTGATGGGATATGGAAGGGCGGCGGGTAGGTATGATGGTGGTAGGTACATGCAGGTATGAGGTTACTGTGATTGGTCAATGAGAAGGATGGAGCAGATACAGGTGGGTCTGTTCAGGGAAAAGGGACATGGGATAAGGTGGCAGCCGGAGGGTTTTTGAATCGGCTTCAGTCAATATTGAGGCCATTGGGCTATCAGCTTCAAAGGTAAACTCTCAGGTGGTGTATCTCTGATAGTGGTCTGACTCAGGATGGGCATGTTGCCGGGCGAGTGGGAGTGGGAATTAAAATGAATGGTAACTGGAAAGTCGTGTTGGTTGTTTCGTACAGAGCACTAATGCTCCATACAGAGCCTGATCCTGGCCTACCGAGCTCATCTCCAAATCCCAACGTTGTCTCCTCTATGTTGTGGAGACCAAAGGGAGACTCACGGACATAATTATGGAGCATCGGCTCTCTGCATGCTTTAACAAATTCAGCATTCCAGTTGCTATCCATTTCAATCACTCCCCTCCCCTTGCTCATCCGGCGACAGGCCTCCTCCACTGTCAGAGTGAGGTCAAACAGAAACTGGGGAACACAACTTGATATTTCAGCTGGAGACCTTACAGCTTAATATTGTCTTCACTGGCTTCAAAATCTCTCGATCAACAGCTTTACCCCATGTCCCCTTTCCCTGACCTCACCAAAGCTGTGCATCTTCCCATTCGCATATCTGTTGCATCCTTCCCACTGAGCAATCACAATAATTCCCTGCCTGCATCCCCCTATCGCTATCCCACCTAGCCTTCCACCAGCTCCTCGTCCCTCCCTCTATGTACTTCCCGGATCTCCTTCCCCCACCCCAATCCTGATGAAGTCTTTCAGCCTGAAACATTGACTTTCCTCCTCCTAGGATGCTGTCTCACTTGCTGTGCTTTTTCAGATTCATAGGTATTGGCTACATAGTTGCACGTTGAGACCTTCTCAGCAACAGATTTTATTGTGCTTTTTATACATTCCTTGTCTGTTTACTGACAAGCTTATCTCAACATTCTCACAAAAGGATCTAGGAAACAGTTTTTTTGTCACTAATGCTCCTGTCTGCTTCGAACTGATTTCCTTTGTTTTAACCGTACTTTCATCACTGCTGTTCGCAATGGCATTGTAATTGTAGCTCTTGTTATGCTGTAGCTTAACCACACCATTTCCAATATGCTTCACAACTTCCTTGTTCTTATGCTCCACACATCTATTCATAAACCCATAGATCCAATAAGTCCTTCTATAATTTCCTGTCTTCTGTGTCCCTCTCTCCTTAAATGGGGAGGTTACATTTACCAGTCCTCCCTCACTCCAAAGTTTCCTGAAAGATCACCAGCAATGCCTCTACAATCACCTTCGATATCTCTTTAGAACCACGAGCTGTTGCCCAACTGGTCTCGCTGATTGATTCAACTTCATCCACCCCAGCGCCTTCTCCTTACTGAGGTCAGTATACACACCTCTATACCCTGACACTCACACACACAGAGACACACATACACAGATACACACACTCTCTCAATCACAGGTACACATACAGACACACACACAGTCACACAGACACACTCACACAGACACACACAGACACACACTCACTCACACACACAGGCACGCACACTTTCACACACACAGACACACACACGCACACATACAGACACACACACACTCACACAGACACACACACACTCACTCACACACACACTCACACACACAGACAGGCACACACACTCACTCCCACACACAGACACGCACACACTCACAAACACGCAGACACACACACACTCACACACACACTGACACACACACACTCTCTCTCACAAACACAGATCAATCATTGTTCGGCCATTCCATTTCAAATTATCCTGTTTCATTTACACTGTCACTTGCTATTCCTTCTTCCGAATATATCTGTTTCTTTCTCTACATTTGATTTTATTCTCTCTGTCAAGAAGACATTGGGGACGGGGGGATGCCACTTTACTCCTCATCAGTCTCCACAGTCACTGTCTTCTATTCCCTTCTGTTTCTTAGCCAATGAAAAATACATACTGTGTCTGACCCTTGAATCCCGATAAACATGTTTTTTTTAGATTCCTACAGTATGGAAACAGGCCCTTCGGCTCAACAAGTCCACATCGACCCTCCGAACTGTAACCCACCTAGATCCATTCCTCTACCCTCGATTCACCCCCGACACTGTGGGCAATTTAGCATGGCCAATTCACCTAACCTGCATATCTTTGGACTCTGGGAGGAAACCGTAGCACCCAGAGGAAACCCACGCAGACACGGCGACAATGTGCAAACGCCACACAGACAGTTGCCCAAGGCTGTTCAGTAAACAAAACATTTACTTTTGGGCTAAGGCTACAAAAAACCTAAAAAAGAAACGGCATACAAAATCTTATTAGATGTTTGCACCTTTGCAAGTAAATTATAGAATTACATTGTGTAAACGATAATTAACTGATAAAAGGTATAAGAGTATAACCCAGCAAAATCCGTAGCACTTCAAGAGAATAACATGCAATTACATTTAAACTTGAGGATTATGGACTAACATTTATTATGTCCGGAAAAAAGATGGTGATTTTGTGAGAAATTGCATTTTCCCCATGATATGTAATTCCCAGTAGTTCACGTACCAGTGTGGACACCCCATGTTGGTTGAGAGGGAGCTCCAGGCTCTGAATGAATTCTCACTGTCTCAATGTGCAGTTGGCATGTGTCTCTGCAATGTTCATAAATCTATCAGAAGCCTTAATGCCTTACTCCTGAAATAGTTCGATATTCCCACCACCTTCTGTCCTCTATAGGAGTACAATAATGTCTTCTCGGAGATAGAAGGCATTTCCTTGAGACTTCGCACAAACATTTCACTTCTCACTTTTCCCTCTCACGTTCAGCAAACCAGTTAAAGTGACACATATACACCACGAGCAAAGGAACAAGGTGGAACAACATAGAGCAGTCTATATGAGTAGACTCTGCTTCACTATTTGTCATGTTGGGGCATCAAAGACGTTTTCCTATTTATGTATACGTAGTTCGATAGGCTGAATGGCCACGTCCTGGTCATCTGGAAGCAGCTCAAGGACCTGACTTGGCGACTCCGGTTCCTGTTTAACATCTTGATGTGCTGACTACACTCCTTCACTCCTTGTGTAATAGGCAGGAGGGTCTGAACGGGCTATCCCTATTCTTGTCCAATAGTTTCAATCGATCGAATGGCGTCCTTGTATTCTGTTGAAACCACGTTTAGCGCAGAAGTATATGCTCAGAAACGGCGATTCTCCTGCTCGTTGGATGCTGCCTGAACTGCTGTGCTTTTACAGCGCTATACTCTCGAGTCTTCAGTCAGTGAATGGTCTCCTCGGTTTCTGTGCACCAGGTTATCGGAGTAAATGAACTCCAAACGCTCCTGTCTTGCAGTTTTGAGGAACTGAATGGACCATAGGGACGTAGGGCTGAGGAGTAGGAGTGTGTCATTAGACACATTAAGCCTTCTCAACTAGGCAGTAAGATCGTGGCTGATCTGGATGTGTTCTCAGCCCCACTTCCATATCTGTAGTTCATTGTCCTTTACTGTCCAATATCTGACTGCCATTGCTTTGACTAAATGCAAACACACAGGCACCACAATCTTCTGGGGAACAGCATTCCCACACAAACATACTTTTGTGAAATTCTCCACTTCCATGTTCAGACTGGGGCTGGACGGACCACTGTTTCATTTTCTAGTCCCGTTCCTCCATTGATCATGATAAATTTTAAATGTAGCTCGGTTGGTGATATGACCAATGATATAGGTCTCAGACTAAGTCAGGTTCTTTGCTGGGGACAAGACATTTCGATATCTTACATTTGCAAAAATAATTCACCATAGCAAAGTTACTCAAAGCTAAGATGAAAAAATACATGGCAAACTGTTTGGGCAAATCTGTACATTAATATTTATCTATCAATGCATACTGAGATGCAGTCTGTGCATACACACAGACACACACACTAAGACACGCACAGTGTCACACACACAGGTGCACACAGACACATGCATACTCATGCCTAAAGACAAGCAGGAAAATAAACCTTTGCAAAGTATCAGCTTGAAAGAGCTTTGACCACGCAATAGTTAAACTCAAGACAAAAGTAAAATAATTAAATGTTATTCTGACTCTGAGGTTGTTCTGCTCACACAAGCAGGATTTATTCCTGGAACAGGAATAAATATATTTTTGTCCAATAAAATCATGTCTTCATAGTACTTGTTTTCTTATACTATGGAAAGAGTATATAACATAGACATGTTGTTTTCTTAAATTTGAATCCTCAGTTCTAGACTCCCATACCAGAGAAAATGTCCATAGGCTATGCATCAGATACACTCTACTCAATATCTTATGAACGCCTCTGGTTCTCAACCCTGAAGTGTTCAATCGACCTTCCTAATTACTTGCTGCATATGCATAATAACCCCGTGTGATGTATATACCAGGGTGAACAAATGCCTTTGTACAACTGAGTTTTGTGCTCTCTCTTCTTTTAATTAGTTTACTGTTGTTTTCCCCTTCTGCCACAGCACAAACGTCGGTAGCCCATGTTATCCTGTTTCTGCTGAAGGTTTGCACACTAACCTTCCCTGTCTGTATCACACTACAGACTCTCTACCTCCACTTGACATCTTATCGAATGATTATCTTAGTGGTTGAGCCAATTGAGTTCCATCCAATCAGTTCCCACACGCAAATCATTGACAGATTCTCCATAGCTTTTGATGTTGCACTAATCTCTGAGGCACTTCACCAAGTTAAAGATTTCCAACCCGAAAATAAACATTTCTCCCGACTATCTATTTTCTGATAGTTACCCAGGGCTCCCCTGTTTTTGTGTACCAACCTAGAAAGTAGGTGTGAACTCCTGTTGTGCTGCGTAATGTACTGAAATGGCTGAAAAACTTCATCCTAATCCTGTGTAAATCATTAGAGGAGCAGAAAGGTCTCCTCATGTCTCATTGAATCGATCCTGAATGGATGAATGCGATCTTCCACACCTTCAGTAACAGCATCGCGGGGTTCAGTGAGTGAACAACACATGAAGCAAGATCAGCAAGTGGCCATTCAGCCCCTCGAGTCTGCTGCACAATTCAGAATGTTCATTGTTGATGTGATTATAACTAAACATCCCTTTCCTATCTGTTCATAATAAACATTGATTCTCTTGTTCATCAAAGATCTATATAACTCTGCCTTGAGTGTTTTCCGTAACCCAGTCTTCACTGCTCCTTGGGAATGAGAAGACCACAGAACACACAATCCTAAAGAGAAAGGAACATCCCTTTCCCAGTCTGAAATAGGAATGCCCTTATTCTCAAAATGGTTTCCTCTCAAACCAAGGACACAACAGTTAGGAACAGATATAGACCATTCAGCCCCTGAAACCTCCCCAAATTTTCATTAACCTTCGACAATCAAACACTGACCAGATTAACCTCCACTGATGTTAAAGGAATTCCAGGTATAATATTTTCGCAAGAGTTCAAGAAATTAGAACAGCGAACATTGATCAGTACAGCACAGTAAGAGCCCTTGAGCCCTCAATGGTGTGCTGACCTTTTATCCTACTCTAAGATTAAACTAAACTTCAGAGCCTTCATCCTATTGTCATCTTTGTGCCTATCCAAGAGTTACTTGAATATCTCTAATGTAGCTGATTCTACTACCAGTGCTGGCAGTGCATTCCACGCACCTATCACTACCTGTGTAAATAACCTGCCTCTGACATCTCCCCAAAACCTTCCTCCAATCACATTAAAATTATGTTTCCCTCGTGTTAGCCATTTCCACCCTATGAAAAAGACTCTAGTTATCCATCCTATCTGTGCCACTCATCATCTTGCACACCTCTATCAATTCACCGTTCATCCTTCTTTGCTCTAATGAGAAAAGCTAAAGCTCCCTCAAACCTTCTTCATAAGACATGCCCTACTGAACAGGCAATATTCTGCTAACTCCCGTCTGCACCCTCTCTAAAGCTTCCACATCCTTCCTTTAATGGGGCGAACAGAACTCAACACAATATTCCAATTGTGGTCTAACCAGGCCTTTATGGAGCTGCAGCAAAACCTCGCAGCTCGAAACTCAATCCCCCAGTTTATGAAAACCAACACATCATACACATTCTCAACAGCCCTATCACCTTGAGGGCTTTGGCAACTTTGAGGGATCTACGGACGTGGACCCCAAGATCCCTTTGGTCCTCTACACAGCCAAGAATCCTACGTGTAATCTGCATTCAAACTCAACCTTTGATAGCGAAACTCTCCTGAAAATGGGAACATGGAGCAGAATCAGGCCACTTAGCCGATTGGATCTGCTGTGCCATTTGATCACAGCTGAACTGTTTCTCACCGACATTCTCCTGCCTTCGCCAAATGATCATTAGTTCCCGAATTAATGAGAAGTTTATTCATCTCTATCTTAAAGAAACTATGTGCAGGAGTGTGCATGTGTTTGTTTGTGTGTCCATATCTGTATGAATATGTGTTGTGTGTTTAAAGTGTCTGTGTATGTTTGTGTGTATCTCTGTGAGACGAGGTCTTGCCGTTTTTTGGGATAAATCCATTTAAATTGCGATCAACTCCTCACCACCCTCCACAGCCCTACGTCTGTCCCTGTTAAGTTTTAAGTTATATAATGCCACCCTCTGTTCGCCTCCCCATGCCTTTGCACTAGTGTCAGTTTTTTTGTTTCTTTCAGAGGACATCAAATACTGTCAATCTCTCACATTGCATCGCTGTTTGGTTTTTCTAATAACGTCATTGGAAGTACAGAACAGTTTCATCTGATACCTAGCGATATCGTTACTGAGATATTACCACCAACACTGTGTCAATCTCAGAACATTTCAATCTTTTCTCATTTATCATTTGTAGGAGTGCATCATAAATCATTTCAAGATAATGAACGTGCAATATATTCATTGCATCAACTTACAACTGGTTCCGTCAACCTTGTTTGGAAGCATGTGCGGTGGAAATACTTTTTCATTTGGGCACTCTGGGTCATGAATAATCTTCAAAGACAAATCACTTCCACATTGCAGAGCGAGCATCGGCATTAGTTCACATGAACATTCTCCACTCGAAGGGTCCTCAGTACAATTACAATCCTCCATATACCAAACTGTGGGTGTGTGTGCGTGTGCAGATGGTTCTATCAGTTTGGATGGCGCTATGAGCTACCTCCCTCCCACTCCCTCCCAGACTGAATCCCCTGATGGTTGTCACCCTGCGGTGCTGTCAACTCAGAGGAGTGTGAAGGCCAGCAGAGGGGGACATTGCATCACTTTAAACACCAGAGAGGCTGACAGATCCGCTGTGCACAAGGACACACAGATACACACAGAGACGAATATAGTCATGCAGACAAAATACAGAGATGAAAACAGACACACAAATACACAAAGAGACAAATACAGGCACACAAAGATGAATACAGATGCACAGGCGCACACAGAGACAAACACAGACGTGCAGGGACACACAGAAACAAATACAGGCACACAGATACACAC
Source organism: Chiloscyllium punctatum (assembly GCF_047496795.1). Taxonomy (NCBI): domain Eukaryota; kingdom Metazoa; phylum Chordata; class Chondrichthyes; order Orectolobiformes; family Hemiscylliidae; genus Chiloscyllium; species Chiloscyllium punctatum. The sequence continues at coordinate 108,312,971 of NC_092750.1, read as the reverse complement.
AGAGACAAATACAGACATGCAGATACACAGCAGAGATGAATACAGGCACGCAGATACACACAGAGACAAATACGGACACGCAGATACACACAAAGACGAATAGACTCGCACAGATGCCCACAAGAATGAATACAGACACAAGGATGCACACAGAGATGAACACAGACACACAGATAAACACAGAGACAAACACAGGCGCGCAGATACACAGCGATGAATACAAACACACAGACACTCACACATGAATACAGGCATGCAGATAGACATAGAGACGAACACACATGAAGATACAGATATGAATACAGGCATGCAGAAAGAGATAAAGACGAATACACACACGCAGATACATACATGAATGCAGACACGCAGATGCACACAGAGATGGATGCAGACACGCACAGACACAGAGACACGCAGATACACAGAGAGACGGATAGAGACACACAGATACACGCAAGATTAATACAGACACGCAGATACACACAGAGACAAACACAAACACGCAGATACAGAGAGACACGCAGATGCACAGAAAAGGATGCAGACACGCACAGACACACAAAGACATGCAGATACACAGAGAGACGGATAGAGACACACAGATACACGCAAGATGAATACAGACACGCAGCTACACACAGAGACAAACACAAATACGCAGATACACACAGAGACACGCCGATACTCACAGAGACGAATAGTCACACAGATGCCCACAGAGACAAATACAGACACACGGATACACACAGAGATGAAAACAGACACATAGATACACACAGAGACAAACACAGATGCGCAGATACTCATACAGACTCGCAGCTACACACAGAGACGAATTTAATGATACACACAGATGAATACAGGAACGCAGATACACATAGAGATGAATACAGACACGCATATTCAGAGATGAATGCAGACATGCAGATGCACACAGAGACGAATACAGACACAGATACACAGAAAGACAAATATAGACACGCAGATACACAGAACGACAAATATAGACACATATAGAGACGAATAAAGTCACGCAGATACCAACAGAGACGAATACAGATACACTTATACACACCGAGTTGAACACAGATTTAAACTGACACACACAGAGACAAAAACAGACGCGCTGATACATACAGAGATACGCAGATACACACAGAGACGAATAGAGACACACAGATATACACAGAGATGAATGCAGACACGCAGATACACACAGAGGTAAATCCAGACAGTCAGATACACACAGTGACGAATACAGACATGTAGATGCACACAGACGTAAATACAGGCACGCAGATACGCACAGAGAGAAATACAGACATGCAGATAAACACAGCGATAAATGCAGAAACACAGATACACAGAGACAAAATCAGATATGCAGAGACACAGAGATATAAATATAGATGCATAGCCACACACGGAGACTGATAGCACATATACTAATACAGGCACACAAAAACACATACCGATACACAGATGCACACACACACACACACACACACACACACACACATAAACACAGATACCCAGTCATCAATGCAGACGCACTCCACCCACTGCCTTATGCACATTGGAATCTGCCAGTGTTTATTTTTCACGTGGTGACTTTCTCAATATTTCACTCACTTTGAGGTGGCTTGTGTCAATCTTTCTGCTGTTCCATAGGTTCTCTGCGCCATGTCTATAGCTTCCACCTCATTCCCTTAATGAGGTGACTAGAACACGGTATTACAAGTGTGGTGTTATGACACGGCGATGAACCCTTCTGCTAATTAAACTAAACACTGAGAAAAGCTCACCTCGCTCAGAATCTGTTAAAGTCGAGTGTAGAGAGCTCGCAAATTCCACTACTTAATAGAAAATAATATCAATGTATTCCTTAATTCTAAAAGTTAACATTGACAACAACAGTTTTCCCAACTCTAATCTTCCCTTTCTCTGAACTGTTTGTTATCTTCCTCCACCTTTGACAATATACTCTTCCAAATAAAGAAAAACTGTATGAAAATTACATAAACCAGACAGTGGTTGTTGTCTCCAATGCCCTCCTTCTTTCCACTAAATATCTCCCTGGGTCATGTTCTGTCTTTTAATGCAAGGGTCTTTCGTGAAAAAAAGGTATCTTGCACAGAGAATGTTGTTCATGGCAGACTCGCACAATGATAGTTTACTCTCTGTCTAACTTTCAAAATGCGTGCCTCTTTATTCCCTCACTATCAGCTCATCTCATTGGTTTGATGCTGGCAAAACAATAAATTTAAAATTGATTGGGTTTAGTACAGTGTGTCAGAATTTCAACTTGATTGTTTAAATTCGAACAGTTGTCAAAAGAGCAACCAAAGCTCAACATATCTGTTTCCTGATGAAGGGCTTTTGCCCGAAACGTCGATTTCGCTGCTCGTTGGATGCTGCCTGAACTGCTGTGCTCTTCCAGCACCACTAATCCAGTATTTACTTTCCAGCATCTGCAGTCATTATTTTTAACCTCATTTCTGTTTCACAGCCAAATGTTTCAGATGATTAGGGGTTTAGATAGGGTTGACTATGAGAACCTTTTTCCACGTATGGAGTCAGCTATTACGACGGGGCATAGCTTTATATTAAGGGGTGGTAGGTGTAGGACAGATGTTAGGGGTAGATTCTTTACTCAGCGAGACGTGAGTTCCTGAAATACCCTGCCACTAGCAGTGGTGGACTCTCCCTCTTTATGGGCATTTAAACAGGCATTGGATAGGCATATGGAGGATAGTGGGCTAGTATAGGTTAGGTGGGCATGGATCAGTGCAAAATCGAGGGCCAAAGGGCCTGTTCCTGCGCTGTATTTTTCTATGTTCTATGTTCTAGTTTAAATTGTCCAGTACACGCTGAAAATATTAGCTAGTGATATGACAAGTACTTGCAAGCTCTCAATGCAGAACAGCATTTAACTTTATCACAGTGAGTTAAACAGTGGGATTATAGAGCTGCAGTATAACCTCACAGCTCTGAAACTGATCTCCCCGGCTGTGAAAGCCTACACATCATACGTCTTCTACACAAAAGCAACAACTAGATGGCAACTTTGAGCATCCATAGATATGGACCCCAAGATCCCGCTGTTCCAGTTTTATCTCGATCTGTCACTCATCAACTCAGTTCTGTCAATGTCTGTTGCAACCTACAAGTGCCCTCCATACTAACCACCAACTCCACCAAAGTTCGTGCCATCAGCAAACCTATGAATCCATCTTCGTCATCCAACTCTTATTTTAAAAAATCACAAAGAGCAGAGGTCCCAGAACAGATCACCAAGCTGGTCACCAATCTCCTGGCTGCATCTGCTCTATCTACCAGCACCTTCTGTCTTCTGTGGGCCAGACAATTCTGCATCCAGACAGCCAGATCTCCTTGTAAGCCATGCCTCCTTACTTTGCGAATGAGCCTACCGTGGTTTACTTTGTCAAACGCCTTGTTAAAATCCATATATACCACATCCACTGCTCTAATTCATCAACGTGTTTTGTCACATCCTTAAGGAATTCAATAAGATCTATGAGGCATGACCTGCTCCTCACAAAGCCATGCTGACTGTCTCTAATCATTTATAATTTTCCAAGCATTCATAAATTCTGCCTCTCAAATCCTCTCCAATAATTTTCCCGTGACTGGCGTAAGACTGATTGGCCTCTTATTCCCAAGATTATGCCTATTCCCTTCCTTGAACCAGGGAATAACTTTTGCCAGCCTCCTGTCATCTGGCAAGACTCCAGTGGACTGTAAAGACGCAAAGAACATCGCAAAATGCTTCTCTCGCTTCCTATAGTATCCCAGGGCATATCCTGTTTGGCCAAGGAAATCTATCTATCCGTGTGTTTCTCAAACCTTTCAGCACATCCTCCTGTTCGAGCATATCCGCCTGTTTCATGCTGTCCCCAGAAACGGCAATGCCCCTTTCGTTAATGAAAACTGAAGCAAAACATTCATTAAGAACCTCCACTATCTCCTCCGATTCCTGGCGCAAGTTCCCTCCACTATCCCTGATCAGCCCTACACACACTCTGGTCATCCTCTTGTTCCTCACATAAGTGTAGAATGTCTTAGGTTTTATCTCAATCCTACTCGCCAAGGCATTTTCATGCCCATTTTTATCTCTCCTGATTTCATTCTTCAGTTCCTTCCTGGTTACATTGCAACCTTCTAACCCTGTCTAACCCTTGCCTCCTCAACCTTAAGCAAGCTTCATCGTTCCTCTTGACTAGATGCTCTAAAGCTCCTGGCACAATGAAGATATGGAGCTGTAAATGGATGGGAGTTGCACATCCTGTCACTTCCAGCATGGACTGCAATTTTCCCGACATGGGCAGTGATCAAACTCAGTATTACTGAGCGATGCACAGGGATGATGGACACAGCTCTACATGCTGGAAGGGTAACTGCTCCAGGTTTACAGAGTTATTCACTGCACAACTCCCCGGGGGCTGATGTGGTCTGGACAGTCTGTACAGATTGCTTGGTTGTATTGAGCGGTACACTAGCCTGGTCTGCACAGTGCTTCACGTTGAATAGATATCTAATCTGGATTATGATGTCTGACTCTGTGAGGTCGATTTGGTATCTGGCAAAGCCGATCATTTGAGCTGATCTGTCAGCATATGTATTTTATGTTTTTATTCTTGTCATTGGACCCGCCAGTGTCTGACTCCTCCAGCTAATCCCATTTGTCTGAGAAGAACCATATTTATTCAACTTGTTGATCAAGTAATCATCCAAATATAACACGAATATCCGTCCTTCTGTACCTTAACCTGGCCGTTGGTGCACATATCCCTGAATCCCCCGGGACGTAATTATGAATTTCAGAAACAATGTGCAAAGTGCACGGCCCATGCTTTTCTTTACATCACGGTTGTGGGTCCCATTTGGATCCTTAATGTATCAAGAGCTGGCACTGTGAAGCTCAGAAACAATGAAATTGTGTGTCTCTGGCTGTTCACTTCCTGGTGTGTCCCATGTGGTGCTCCATGGTGGACAGGGGGTCCCAGCAGCTTTGCGACACGTCTTTGAACCTTGTCGTGTGCCTGTTCACTGAACATCTGTGTTTGCCCTTCTTGGCTGATCATGCGGTCAGTTACATGAGGAAGCCCCTCTCGTATTATTGTTAAGCACCAAGCATCAAACTTGTAACTGAGGGGCTTCTGACCGACTCCGGTTATTGGAAAGTGAGTGGAAGAGCAGGGAACGGTTTTCGGGAGGCTGTGCTATGAGCTGCCTCAGACATTCAGGGAGACCTGTGCATTTGGTGACCCAACTCTGAATGGACCATGGGGACGAAACTAACAGCATCTGCGTCTGTAACATGAACAACAAATGGAGCAGAGGCTGCAGAGAGGGGAAGCTCTGAAACCACTCAATGCGTGTGTCTGGAGAAAGGGATCTGCTGGATCCACCTGGGGTTTTCCAGGAACAGCTTCCCAAGCTCCACTTAACCCAGGAGTAGAGTTTGAGGGGACACTGATTGAACAAGCAGTTGGTCACAGAGCCATGTCACCTCCTTCAACATGACCTGCAGCTTCACACCAGGAGGAGGGCGGTGCTATCAGTGTCTTTTACGGTCACAGTTTTGTTCAGCTTCTTTTTTCCTGAACTTTCCAGGCAGGAGTGGGTGACGGCTTCATCATCCCTCCGATCTCAACCTCAGTGTCATCATTCAGTGACAGAGGATATATTTGGTGGATGAGAGCAATAGGCCTACTGGGAACATCAGGCAGCAGGCGAGCAGGGTGATGGAGCAACACTTGCCATGTCTCACTGGCTCAGAGTGAACCCTCCAGTACACACGGTGTCACCAAGTCCTGTAATCCCTCTGTATTTCAGTAACATACTGCCTGCCGTTCTTCCTGGAAGAAAATGACAGGTTATATATGACGTTAAATCCCACCTGCCAAATTTTTATCCATTGATTAACCATTTACAAACTCTATAACTTCCATTGATAATTTAATTTCCTGCTTATATTATTTCCATTGGCAAACTTATTTACAGTACATTTGTTCCACTTCTCTAGATCATTGATATAGATGGTAAATAGTTGAAGACCCTGCACTGGTCACTGTGTGACCCTACTGGTTACATTCTTTAAAAATTATTATAACTGAATTATCCGGAGTGCCTGCTTTCTGTTTAATAACCAGCCCTTCCCCAGTCCTGTGTTCCCCCATTCGAAGGGCTTAATAAGGACGAGGAACATCAGTCAGCAATATAAGCCCCTCCAGTCTGCTCCACCATTGAATACAATTACGGCTGATGTCAGCCTGCTCCACCATTGAATACAATCACGGTTGATGTCATCTCGGTCTCAGTCCCACTTTCCGGCCCACTCTCCATATCCCTTCAGTTACTCAATATCCCAGCATCCACTGCACTCTGGAACATTGAATTACACAGATTTACAATCATCTGAGAGAAGTTCTCTCATCACTGTTTTAATTCCACTCCTCTTATCCTAAAACTATGATCTCTTGTTTAGATTTCCCCACATGAGGAAATACCCAATGCATATCGACATTATCAATCACCTTTGGCATTGTCCAGACCTCAGTGACATCTCCTCCCATTTTTCTAAACTCCAGAGAGTATAGACCTGAACGTTCAATCTCTCTTCAGAGGACAAACTCCTTTTCTCTGGAATCAGTCTAGTAAACCTCTTCTGATCTGCCTCCATGGTAATTACATCCTTCCTGCAATCAGGATACCAAAACTGTAAACAGTACTCAATTGCGGTCTCACAAATGCTTGGCATTATTGCAGCAACAAGTCCCTCGCTTTATAATCTATTCTTTCAGAAATAAATGCCAAATTTGCAGTTGCCTTTCTCTGCTATACCTGCATATGTATCTTTTGCGATATGGATGAGGATACCAGATCCCTCTGTACCTTAACACTTCGTAGTTTCCCTCTGTTTGAATAGTAAGTAGCTCTTCTGATACACCGACCAAAACGGCCATATACTTTTCCTCGTTTCATTTCGTCTGACAAATAATGGCCCAACCTATCCGTAACCATTCATTATACTTTCTCACTTGAGTCACTGTTTTCTGAAAAACTGATTATAGTATGTCCATCCCCTCAAATAAGTGATAGTATTGATTGCTATTAGTTGGGGTCTGGGGACTGAGCCCTATGGTATTTTTTGGAAACAGAAAATGAACCAGTTATTCCATCTCACTGCAATTCTTTGCTTCACAATCCTATATCCAAGCGAATAAATTACTTCTAACCATATGCGATCTTATTCTGCAGATTAACCATTAGTGCACACCTTATTCAATGTGTTCTGCAAGTCCTGATTTTACATCTCTCAGGATCCCCAGTACGCAGCTTGCTTGTCACATTCTTAAAAACTCAAATAAGTAATGAAAATACAATTCATCATTTGTAAAATTATGTTGATTCTGATGGATTGTGTCTTGACTCTGCAAATGGCCTTTCATTTATTCCTGAATAATCGATTTTAACAATTTTGTTACATTCCAGCAGTTTTCTCATTACTTTATATATCATCGTGAAGGTGATAAGCTTGCATTCTCACCTCTCTATGTTCGCTTCGTTCCCTCCAATCCTGTATAATTGTCACATGGTGTGACATGACCTACTCTGGTTGCTGTGTAAGAGGCATGAGTGGCTGAAAGGACTCATTCTCTTCCCTGTGCACAAAATCAATGGGCTGATGTCAAAACAAAAACAAAACAAAATATAGATTAAACCGAGTTGAACCAAGGCAAATTAAATTAAATTACATGAAGTTACAACACCCAGCATAATCTTGCCAAAGCTCCCAATCACTGGTAGCATGAGTTGCCATACCCGTATTTGTTCAGAATTATTCCTCTCAGAGGCCCCTGGGCCCCCAGACACAGCCCTCACTTTTACACAAATGCACTGACCAATATAGCCAATAAAACCATGTCTATATGGTTGAAATAGGGCCGCCATATCCTATAACAATGTTCCTTTTTCTGGTGCCCATACTCGTAAGGAAGTCCAGGACATGGGCTCCATAACACTATGATCAGAATCCTGGGAGATTTCCTGGAACCCAGTTCATCAGAATGTTCTTCCTCACACAAAATGAAAGAATACGAAAC